>NC_056737.1:878063457-878130856 GCF_019279795.1 Protopterus annectens | reverse complement strand
GCTATGAGAGTTTCGAGTGCATGCATCTTGAGGTTTAGACTTCTGGCGTTGAGTAGCATTACTCTTAGTTTCTTATCACTTGTGATACCTATGGAGGTGGGTTTGTCTTTTGAGCCTTGCCTAAAAAAGGCACTATGGGGGTAGCAAGAGCCTTTGCCAGTATCCGAAAGCCCAGGGGTGATAGGTGCAAACTGTCCCTAGTTATGTCACTGTGCATAATGCTACTCAAGTCTATCCTTGCACACTGAAATTTTCAGGTGAATGATGCCAAATGCTAATTGAGAGAGAAGATAAAACCCATTAAGGAGAAGTTTGTAGCTTAGTTGGTAATGGTAAGAACGTTCCTGCTTTATTACTGTGGCATTGGCTGATTCTATGATCATTTTCTAAGAAAGAAAAATCCTGTCTTTAGTAAAATGTGAGTTACAGGATTATGATTCTGATTTTGATGTTCATTGTAAAATTGCTTTTGTTTTAGTTTCAATTTTACCAGGAGTGTATCAGCTAACTGAAGTCTGATTTTCTGAGCAAGTTGGTATATTTAAAACAGATTTTTTTTTTATTTATTTTTGCAGGTATCAAGCAAAAAAGTTAACAGTGCGCCTCCCGCAACACAGATAAAGATAAAGTTGCCAACTCCTCAGCCTGTAGTAAAAAAAGAAAAACGTCAGAGTTCCTCTAGCTTTAACATTAGTAATAACAGAGAGTTACAGAAACTGCCAGCATTAAAAGGTATTCACTCTTTTATAAGGTTTGCAAGTTGATATTATGTAATGTTTCCTCAGTATCCTCACAGTGTAAACATTTGTATTATGTGATTTTTTGTTTTAAGAGAATTTCTTAAGTATCTTTTTGTCTTGGGTGATGCAAATTTAAAGTAATTGTATGTGAAATATAGGTGCAAAGTTTGATGTCAGTTCCATTATTGGAAGTGAGATCCATTGAGAAGGATTATTAATTGTTTCAAATGGTAACGGAATGGATGATCTCCATGTTATATTGCTTTTTGTGTGTCAGAGCTGTAAAAGTATTTTATTAAAATTTGACAGCTCTAAAATGGTGGTGCAGTGACATTAGGAGATGAAGTACTTGCATTGACATTTAATTCTAAGAACACTGCGACAATTAGAGTCCTAGCTATCTCTGTAAGATAGTTAAATCAAGGTTAATTTTTCTCTGCTGAAGTTGTTCTTATGATTTTAGAATGTGTGCATTAGTAAACTATTAAGGTGGAATTGTTTTTACTGGTTTATTACTTCAAGTGAAGATGTTTGGAGAGAGAATTTTTATTTATTTAGTTAGATGATTTATGCTGCGCTAGAATGCTCTTTGTGTAATGACTCATTGTGATTATTAATAAAGTCCGACTGGAAGGGAACATTTAACTTTTCTCTGTAGCAAGGAGGTTTTGCAAAACCCTTCTGCATTTTAGACCTGTGACATGGATTCCTTGCCCAGACAATTTTTTCACATGTACTGTGGTGTTAAAATCTCGGTTTTGAATTGCTGGCATCTGTAAATATGAAGTATAAATTATTTGTAAGACTTTTTGAGACATTTGACTTTTCTGCAGAATTTGCAATTGCAAACATTGTTGCTGGATGAAGACTTCATATTTGTTTGTAATGAACCTCAACTACCAACTTTTCTGTCTCCTTTGCACCATTCTCATCATTTACAAATATTTCATATCCCCCCACCCCCACTGCTGCACCTTCCATTGTGTCATCAGTGAAGAGGTTAATACTGGTATAACTTCAGACATATCTGAAGGTGTCCACTGAGGAACACTGGACCCATGTCGGACAATGTGGCATTCCTCAAACAACCTTTCTTATTCCTGGCCAGAGGCTATGGTAAAGCCCTGGAAGACCATGTCTACTGGTATTACTTTGCAAAGTGCTGCTGCTACTCCTTCATAAGTCTTGATGAGGTTTCAGCAGTAGCAGATTATTATCTTGGAAGTTACAGTTCTCTAGGATGGCAACCAGCCTTTCCCTTCTACTTTTCCCCATGATGTTCATAGATTGAGTAGCATGTCATTTGAAGCTCTCCCAGTGGGAAAACTAAGAAATTGTTTAAAAAGCCAGTAGAAATGATACATTTGGTAAAATTTGATTGCCAGCTAGTGAGTATACTGTTTGGATGCCAGCAATTAAGAACTTTAGAAAACGTAAACAAAAATCGGCCAGAAAACAAAAAGCCCTTGCTATGAAGAATATTGCAATCGGTCAGTAAAAGGCAATTCAAATTTCAGGTGTAGTATAGGAGATTGTTTCCAGTATGCTTGAAAAGCAATAAATCAAATTCCTTCAGAGGTGTTTGATATAAGTGACAGTGGAGGAAAATGTATAGTTAAATGAGAAGTGTTGAAAAAATAAGCTTTAAATAGCTATTCAGATGAACTCATAAACATGTATATATCAGAGACTAAAATGAAGAAAAGTGTGGCTGAACATGACTCGTTTCAAGAAGAACTGCTTCAGGGAAAAAAAGGCAAAGCATGCAGAGAGCACCAGAGATTTTTTGCTATACCAGTAGTCAAACTGGAAGAGATTGTTTGTGTCTTTCCGCTTTTCCCGGTTAGGGGTTGCCACAGCGGAACTCCGGACCGCTAATGATTGGCAGTTGATTTTTTCGTACCAGCTTGCCAGGCCTGACGCACAACCTTCAACGAAGGTGCGCCCATTCATGCATGTCTCCACGCAGAAGACGCTCTAGCTGAGAATCGAACCGGACAGCACCTTACTGTGAGGTGACGATGCTACCGCAGCACCACCTTGATTTCATTAATTTTATGCATACAAATAAGCATCTGGACTGGTGTTCTAGAACAGATTTTGGGAATAGGCTGCATTAATTTTATAAACATAGTATTAAGCAACTGGACTGGGATTCCACAGCAGGATTTTATTGAGAGGGCAGATACTGTGTAGGTTGCAATCCTGGCCATTCTAAAGCAACTGAGATGTATGTTAGTAAATATATACGCACGCATATCATCAGAAAAAAACTGCTTCTGACAAAACTGTGACTGAAATGAAAAGTGTTTAAAAATTGTCCTCTTCGCATTTTTTTCTGGAAAATTATTGCTCGCTGTAGTGTCTGTTGTTCTAAAAGTGTTTTAGTTCTGGTTTAAGCACTTGGGCTTAGGGCCAGTTATTTTACATTAAGAAGGTGTGGTCTGCACTCTTGTGGGAGGAGAGGATAGATTCTGCCCTTCTGAGCTGGGAATTTCTGGTTAAAGGCTTATTGTGCCTGCTTTTTTGAACTGTTTCTTTCTGAAATTGGTGCACCTTGTTTTCTGTAGCACAAGACTAGATTCAGACCTGCTGAATCTAACTTTGCTTGTATAACTTGAGCACTAATCCAGGCCATCTTTTTCTGTAGAAGGTTCCCCTGCACCCTAGTGGGAGGCGTGTGCAGTTAGAAGTTGTCTGATTGAAGACTGCTGGAATGGGGCTCAGTTTTAGCTTTTTATTTATTAATTGATTAATTTGTTTAAATCAGTTTGCTCATTTGCTACTACTGTTGTATTAAAAAAAAATACACTTTATGCATCGCTGCTTAGCTAGGGTTAAAATATTCCTGGCGCCATAAAGTCTGCTCTTCAAATTTTCCCATAGAACTAGCCAGTTTTTTAGTTTTAGCACTCAAATCTGTTTCTTTGAGCTCAGCACTTGTTCAGAAGTCATTGTAAGCACTAAATAAGCTGCAAATTACTACAGCACTCAACTTTCCTCACTTGTCTAGAGGAAAACAGTTTCTAATACTTAATAAATAAGCACCTCTCAAGGCATGTCTATGGGTCAGCTCCCGGTGTTTTCTCCTGTCAACCTGATAAATCTGGGCATCTTGGGGAAATGCAGAAATTGCCTCATGTACACCGACAACCCTCTCCTCCTACCACCCAGCACTACAACCTGTGAGAGATGAACTTGTATAGCCAAACTGTGAAGCAAATCTCTGTTCCCCAAGACTGGACTAGACAGTCAAGAGGAGAGGGTAAACACTTGCACCACACCAGACTCATTACTTGGTCCCTCAAAACCTACACCACCAAATCACACACCTAGAAACACAAAACGCACACCTACATTCACGGAGGCTCTCAAAAATCTGCCCAAGCAACAGAGACCTCCAAAACAGAAACACAAGCAACTTCCACCCCCCAACACAACCCAAATGACACATAGCCCACAAACTTAATGTACCACCTAACCACAGCCCATAAAGCATAACAACGTACCCAACACTCTCATCGTAGGTGACTCTATAGTCAGGCACACTGATGTTCCACTCACCAGGCTAAGCAAGGAGAAAATTACTGTCAGTTGCCTGTCTGGTGCCAGGATCCACCACATAACGCACACACTCAGGTCACTCCACAACAAGTACAAATATGACTCTGTCATTGTCCATGTTGGTGTGAATGACCCGAGACATACCTCCCTGGACTAAATGAAAAGTGACATGGAGGAACTCTCAGATCTTGTAGCCCAGGCAGGTATGACCCTAGTCCTGAGTAGCATCCGGCCATCACACAGAATGATACCACAGTACAAGGACAAAATGACTGACTTCAATTGGCTAAGCTTCTGGTGTCATTCTAAGGTGATCCAGTATCTGTCTGCCTGGGATGACATGATCGACGGGCCACGATGCTTTGCCAGAGATGGCCTGCACCTGTTGCTCTTGGGATTCCAGATACCCTATAGTGCCTTTTTTAGGCAAGGTTCAAATGATAAATTCATCACAGTAACAGGTACAGGCATGCAAAGTCTGAGAATAATGCTACTCAATGCTAGAAGTCTAAACCTCAAAATGCACTCATTCGAGGCACTCCTTAAAATGGAGAACATCGACATGTGTGCAGTGACAGAGACCTGGTTCAAGGCTCCAGAGAGCACCCCTGCATTACCAGGCTATAATTCATACCACACCTTTCGGCCACCTAACCTGTACCGAAACACTAAAGGCAGAGGTGTGTCCTTATTCATTAAGGATATCCACACCTCCAGGCTAGTTGCTCAGCATAATGCATCTGAGATTACCCAAGTGCAACTAACTTTGGGCGAGACCTCAATCCAAATTGTAGCTTGATACTGATCCCCCACCATGCCCCAGGATTCCCACTCCTCATTTCTTGCTACACCGGAAAATATTAGGGTACAACCCAACACCCTAATAATGGGCGATTTCAACTATCCCACCATTAACTGGGAAACTACTCATGTACCAACTCTTTTGCTCAATGTTTTCTGGAATGCATAAATTCCAATGCCTTGGATCAACTTATCCACACCCCCACCAGGGGCAGCAGTAGCCTAGACCTGGTCATTACCAACATGGGCAACCGGTTTTCCACACCAGAGGTCAATTCCTTGTTGGTCAGATCCGACCACAAGCTAATCACCCTAGACATCCACATCCCACCCCCAACCTCCATTAGGGAAACCACCGTAAAAAATTTCTCCAAAGTCTGCTTCACGCTTCTTAAAACAGAAGTGGCAAACCTCACAACACCCATCTAGACGAACAGTAGATGTACGACTGCTGAATCCTGTACAAATGCACTTTATAAGTACTTACACGAGTGCATAGATCATGCTATCCCTAAGAGAACCAAGATGCTATCCTCCAAAAAAAGGAAGCCAATCTGGTGGTCCCCTGCCATAACCAAACTCTACAACAGAAGAAAGAAACTGTTGCAAAAAAAGAGTAAAAATCCCATGATTGGAGGAACTCCCTGGTCAGCCTCAGTAAGAAGCTGAGATCACTCATTAAATCCTCCAAAGCTAGTTATGGAATCAAAATCACCACTGTTTCTAAAGACAACCAGAAAGCATACTATAGCTATGTCAAGAATCTCATTGGCAACACTCATATCTGCTCTGCGTTACAGCACAATGGCGCTAAATGTACAGAACCAACTGATATTGCCAACATCCTGGCAGATAGGTTCAGTGCTAACTTTACCCCCTTCTCACCCCCTAAAGGGCCCATCTCTATACCGGAAGAATGCAAAGTTCCTGTAATCACGGCTGCACAGGTAAAAACCACACGCTCCAAAGCAAAGAACACAGCGTCTGTGGGACCTGGCAACATCCCAGGCTGCATTCCACACGAACTACAGAACGAACTGGCACCCCACCTAAGTACCATGTTCAGTCATAGCCTCACCTCAGGCTTTGTGCCCACTGAATGGCACACAGTGGCGGTTATCCCACTCCACAAAGGGGGATCCACCATGGACCCCGGGAACTACCGCCCCATTAGCCTGACGAGCCTGGTCTGCATGGAACTTATAAACAAAAACATTGGTAATCTCCAAACTCTGGACCCCACCCAGTTCAAGTTTGTAAAAGGCAGATCTTGTCACCTAAACCAGATAGATTTCTTTGAAGCAGTCACCAGACCCGTAGATGAGGGTAAGGTGGTTCACACACCCTATCTAGATCTTGCCAAGGCTTCAACACCATCCCCCACTCTGGGATTATAGATTCACTCACTAAACTAGATGTAAATCCCTATGTCACAAGATGGGTTGCTGCCAACTGGCTCTCTGACAGAACCCACACTGTGAAAGTAGCAGACTCCAAATCTGACTTCAGACCAGTGGAGTACCACAGGGTTCAGTCCTGGGTCCTCTCCTGTTTGGTATCTACTTCTTTGAAGTACAGGCTAACACAGAAGGTCTTTGACTAATGTAGTTCGCAGATGACTGCAAACAAGGAGCCATAATTGAAACTCCTAACAATGTGGACATCCTACAAAAGGGCCTCACTGAGACAGATGCCTGGTGTCAAAGCCATGGCCTCAGGCTCAATGCCAAAAAGTGCATTGGCATCCCTTTTGGTAAAAACTCTGTACCCATGAACTACTACATAGGCGGTAGTGTACTTAACACCGAAAGTGTGATAAGAGACCTTGGGACACAGGTGGACAGTAGTCTCTCCTTTGATAATCACATCACCACAGTAGTCAGGAAATCCTTCTACGTGGCACACCTCATCACAAAAGGTTTCTCATCCAGCAAAAAAGAGGTAAGTGTTCCCCTCTACTCATCGCTCATTAGACCCATTATAGAGTACAATGCCCCTTTTGGTATGTACCTCACAAAACATCTACAACAACTGGAAAGGCTGCAGAAATACCTCACAAAGAGGTTTACCAGCCTGAAACAGATGCTCTAAGCAGACAGTCTCAAAAAACTCCAGCTTTACTCCATCGCATATTGCCTACTCAGAGGCGATCTCTGCCTAACATACAAAGCTAATTCAAACCCAGAGCTGTTGGACATGCTCCACTTTAAGAAATCCCAATCCCTCCAAGTTACTCTCTAGGGACCAAAACCTTGTCACCACAATAAACAGAACATGTTGGAGGGATAGATTCCTGTCCCAGAGACTTCCCATACTCTGGAACAAACTACCTATCTATATCAAACAAAGATCCTCATTAACACTCTTCAAGAAAAGTCTTGATGATTGGATGGGAAATAGGAAATTCACCCGAGGGATCACTTCTGTGGCTCTGCTTGATAGGGACACAGGAAAATAATTTTCTTGGGTTGTGAAAGTCAGGGTACCTTTTTGGCTAGGCTTATATAGGCCCTAGAGCCAATAGCCTAGTACCTACCTATGTACAACAAACAGAAGAGCATCAAGTTTTTCTATTCATGCAGGCAGTGTTGAGTGGCTGGCACTTATTCATGTTTTCTTATCCAGCTGTCTTTACAATATTTCTTGGGTGATCAAAGATGTTCTGAGAAAACAATAAAACAAATCCTTCTAGGTAGGAACAATTGCTCTATATCAACTGCTGTGTCTGCAGGTGTCTATTTTAAAGTTGAGGTTACTCATGCGAAAGCATTTGTTACAGGCTGTATTCCCACTTACACTGATTGCTGTTCATTCTTCTCTTGTGTCTATTGTCCTCACAGATGTGAAAAACAGCTTACATGCTTTCAGTAAACTAAGTCATTGCCCTAATAAAAAGTGCATTGGTATCTTTAAGTAAAACTGTGCACTGTTTTATTGCGTGCATTAAGAATACTTGTTTGTGTTTTCAGCTTTTCCTGGTTAGGGATTGCCACAGCAGAACTCCGGTCCGCTAATTATTTGGCAGTAGATATTTTCATGGTGCTGAGTTGCCAGCTAGACGCCGAACCTTCAGCGAAGGTACGCCCATTCACGCATGTCTTTCGGAGGCCACTCGACCGTGGGGAGGACATGCAGACTCCACACAGAAGGCACTCCAGCCTTGAATCGAACAGGAGAACCTCTTGCTGTGAGGCAACAATGCTATCGCTGTACCACCGCAGCTTGCATTAAGAATACTGGCGATGCAATTACTTGTATATATTATTCACTTCCTACACTTTCACATATATTTTTCATTAAGCTGTTTGCCAGTTTACTTTTAAATGTTAAATACAATATACCTCATACATTTTTCTCGTAGCAGAGTGTTTAGAAGTCTCACAGTTAATTGCTTGCACCAACAGACAGCTTGTTTCCAAGTAAAAGCAACTGATAATGTGCAAAGCAATCCTAGTAACTTTGCAGATGAATGAGAGAATATTTATAAATTTCACTCAGAACATCGTGTTCAGATGATTTATGGTTAATTACTTGCACCTGTAAACCACTTGCCTCCTGCTGAGAACTTTTGCTAAGGGAAAATAAAGTAATTAATAACTTTGCAAATACATAATCTACACATTTCCATGCCTTTCATCATATGGTCTTAGTTTTCAAACCTGTTTTCCTACAAAAACATTTCTTTACCTTAAACCATGGGCATAATCTTGATATCCACCAGTGCAAAAACAGAAACAGAGTACAATAGGATTAGTCCAGATAAAATTACTTTAGTTGGCTGTTCCAGGAGACTCACTCTAGGTGTATGTCAAAGTCACAAAGAGGCATTTCAGCGAATGCCTCTTTATCGACACATACTGAACAAACGCACTAAACCGCGATCGTTCATAACAACGATTTCTTTCCCTGGGAAAGAAATCGCTTTGCCTTCTGTTTGCCATTTTCTCCACTGTAGTGCGATCTCAGAGTTAATATATTTAGTTAGGGGGTGAAGCCTCCCACTTTGTTTTATTTGAAGTGGTGTGTTCGTGGTTTGAGAGCAAGCAATTTCTTTCCCAGGGAAAGAAATTGTTGTTCTGAACGATCGCTGAAACGCCTCTTAGAGATTTTAATATAGATCCACTCACTCTCACACACTCTCTGGTGCTTTCCTAGTGAGAGGAATAAAGAAGCTTTGTTGAAGTTTCAAGTAGTTTATTCAGTTAAGTAGGTAGATGGACACAGGTGTGGGATACCAGACTTGACCTTTCTGGATTACCTTTGTCTCCTGTAAAAATGGGAGAGTATTATGTTAATTCTGTGTATAATATGATCAGTACACTTTCACATACCTCACCTCAACAGCTCATCACATTATATTAACTTTAACTTGCTTATTTCCAGCTTTTCTGACCTTGTTATGGTGTAAAACATGATTACCTTCTAGCTAGAAAAAATACTTTCTTGCTTTATTATATTTAGCATAAATATAGTCAGTGGTAATAGTCCCCCATGTCGAATTTAAAATATCCCTGATTGCACTCTAAACAAAACTGCTTTACAGTGTAATATGCAACTTATGGTCTGAAATATTTGCACAAGTATTAATAACCAAAGTTTCTTCAGCCCCTTCATGGTCCTCCTAAACTTTAACAATATGCCGTGGTAGTATATGCTTTACAGTTTAGCTACCAGTTTAATACAGTCAGTAAAATTCCAACCTTTCATAAGTCACTTCTTGCAAATCCACATTTTACGTATCTAATGGAATTGATGCTTTATAGTCTCACGTTTTATTCATTAATTTCACGGTGCAGCTGGTCATCTTCCTGGCTATTTCCATCACTCAGCACCAATCTGTGTTTCAAATCTAAAGTACTTTCTTTCTTCTTAGAAGTTCTTGTGCTTTTTTTGTGTCACTCAAGCATTTTCTTTTGCTAGTGAAACCTTTTTCATTCTTCCATAGTGTTTGTATTCTTTGATGTTCATCGTGTTACCCTGCTTCAGTCATCACACTTGGGTTATCCTATCGTCAGGCGGCCCTGCAGTCGTCCTGAATTCCAAAGTCTTGGTCTGGCGTCGGTTGCTGTCGCTTCTTCCCTGACGTCGGTGCGCCAGGGGTATATAAGAGGCATCCGATGCCATTTTCTTCAGTCTTTCTTGCTGCGCGGTGCCCGAAGCAGAAGCTGTTCGCAAATGCCGGTCGGCCGACACCTGAGATTTTCAAATCGAATTTCAGTCCAAAGTCTTCAAAGCTAAGTACCCCATTGGGGAACCTTTTCTTGCCTCAGTCCGATGTCAGAAAAAGTTAACAATTGTATTTCTTGTGGGAAGCAAATACCTCATAAGGACTTTCATTCTTATTGTATACCTTGCCTAGGCCCAGACCACAACGTCACTGGTTGTCAATTTTGTGCTAGGTTCAATAAGCAAATTATAAAGCGATGCTTTGATTTCGCACGACACTACTTTGGTAGGAAATTTAATTACACTATGCCGTCGGAGCAACTGACTACCGGCGTGCATAAAAAACGCAAAGATAAAGACAGGCAGCCTAGATTCAAGCCAGTCTCCGAGGCCTCGGCTGGGCTGGGCTGGTCGCCGGTTCTCCGGTTTTCAGTGAGGTGCCTACGCAGCCCCTGGCGACCGCAGAATTGGAACCCCAGACCGTTTCGGATTCTCAAGCAGAGAGTTCTAGGCCGACGCAGCCATTTTCTTTAGGCCCTACCGACAACATTGCAGAAGGAGAAGCTGGTGCTGTGGAAACACCTTCGGTTTCAGAAGGTGTCTTCAGACCAACTACTCTCACCATAAAATCTTATGCTAAGCTTAAGACTCCTCTCAAACCAAAAAAGACTGCACTTCAGTCTCCTGTTCAAGGCCCCATGCCTAAGAAACAGATGCTTAAAATGGCTGAAGATTTGATTTCTTTAATCAGGGGTTCCCAACCCCCCCCCCCCAGACAAAAGGCCTAGACAGGAAGAGGATTATGCCTCCTCTGATCAAGTGTCTATTTCCTCAGGCTCCTCTGAGGAACAGGATTACTTCTTTCCCCCTTATGAAGATTCTGATGCTGAAGATTCCATTCCCTCAGCTTCTCCCCCTGAAGACTATTCCTTTGGGGAAACCTTACATACCATGAGGGAACATTTCCACTGGGAAGGTCAGGACTACTCTGATTCAAAGAAAAGGCTCCGAGAGTTTCTTTTACTCCCCCTGCATAGACCACTTGCTATCCCTCCAGTTTTAGACATTGTGGATGATGTTTACTTAGAATCTAGTGTAAATCCAGATTCTCCACCTCCTGCTCCAGCCAAACCAGATAGATATTATAGAGTGCCTGACTCACACAAATTCCTTTACAAAAGCCCTGTTGTTGACCCAGAGACTATCTCCCAGTGTCCCAAAGGGGCTAAGGCTTCTGTGGCTCTGAAAGGGACTCCAGGGCACTAGATAGGTGGGGGAAGAAGGTTTACACCTCAGCTACTCTAGCTATGAGAGCACTAAATTGTCAATTTCACATGCTGAAATAACAGCAATTCCTAATGTCTCAAATAAAACAAAAGATGAGCATGCATCCTTAACAGTCTGAATTCAAGGAAATGCAGGATCTGTTGCATGCAGCTGAACAGGTGGGCAAACATACTTTACAGTGTGGATTTGATTCCTTTGAAGCTTCTTGTAGAGCAGCTGTTACTGGGTCTGTTATACGTAGGCATGCTTGGTTAAAGGAACAAACTCTGCCTGATCATGTCAAAGCAAAGTTACTAGATGCACCCTTACAGCAGGATGTCTTATTTGGGGTTAAAGCAGAAGAGGTTTTAAAGAAAATGGAGGATAAGGCAAAATCTATGCAGACGGTCAAAGATTTTTTACAGGTACAACCTCCACGCTTCAGCAGAAATTGGCCAACAAAAAATTGGTCCTTTCCAGCTTCTGACAGACCACAGAGGGGTAAATACAGACGCCCAAGGGGCAGAGGACAAGCACAAATCCCTTACAAACCTCGCCAATGGGGCACTGCAACACAGAAGGGAGGAGAAGACGGGTCCCAAACTACTAGAAGACAAACACAATGACTTACACCTCAAACTGCCAAGCAAAACTCTCATGGCAGCTCCCTTGTGAGGAAAATTAGCACTTTTTTCAGACAACTGGCGCATTGTCTCAAAGGACAAATGGGTCCTAGACATTATCTCACAAGGATACAGATTCCATTTCCACACCTTGCCAAGGATAACAGGAATGCCAAACCTGCCACAAAATCAATGGGCAGAGGCTCAAAATCAAATTACAGCTCTCATGGACATTAGCCATTCAACTGGTACCTGCACAGGAGCAAGGCCAAGGATTTTACTCAAGGCTCTTTCTAGTCCCCAGAAAGGACAATGCTTGGAGACCCATTCTGGACCTTTCAATTCTAAACACCTTCTTGCAAGTACCAAAATTCAAGATGCTAACACTACAGCAGCTTCTTACCATGCTGGGCAAGAAAGCTTGGCTAGTAACGTTGGACCTCAAGGAGGGCATACCTGCATGTCCCTATCAGACAAAATTGCAGAAGATACCTCCGTTTCATTGCAGGTTCAACCCATTACCAATTATCTGCACTGCCCTTTGGCTTATCTACTCCGCCCAAGGTCTTCACAAAATGCTTGGCACCAGTAATTGCATACTGCAGACAGAGAGGAATTCAAATATACCCATACCTGGACGACTGCCTCATCCAAGCAGAAAGCAAGCACATTCTCTTACAACATATGACCTTTGTAAAACACCTTCTAAGTTGCCTAGGGTACACAGTAAACGAAAAGAAATCAAAACTAGTGCCCTCACAAAATATGACATTCCTGGGTGCCAGCTTGAATACAACGGCCCAGATGGCTTATCTGATACCAGACAAGCAACTACAACTAACTCAATACTTCAAAATAATGGCAACAAAGACCCAACTCCCTGCAAGAAAAATTCTGCAGGCCTTGGGCTTCATGGCATCTTGCATACTACTAATACCATTTGCAAAACTGCATATGAGGAAATTACAATGGTACCTGAAAAGCGTATGGACTCAACACAGCCACAGCTTGGAAACAATGATACCTCTCATTCCCTGCCTTCAACAGGAGTTTCTATGGTGGTCACAGGCATGTCACCTCAACAAGGGTCAGCCGTTCACCTTACCCCCAGCCAGGCAAACTATGACAACAGATGCATCGGACTATGCCTGGGGGGGGCACACATGGCAGGATGGTGCGTTCAAGGTATATGGACTGCAGCTCAAAGGAATCTGCACAGCAATCAAAAAGAAATGCTAGCTGTACAGAATGCTCTGACAGCCTTCAAGGACCTTTTACATCCAGGACAGCTTATAATAAGGACAGACAACACCACAGTAATGTGGTACATAAACAAACAAGGGGGTACACACTCCTACCCTCTATTCAGGCAAGCAATGACATTGTGGAACACAGCACTGACCTACCAAGTTCAATCACAAGCTCAATTCCTGCCAGGAAAAAAGAACACATTGGCAGACGACCTAAGCAGAAACATCATGGATCCCCACGAGTGGAAACTGGATCCACAAGTATTTGCAATGATAACTCAAAAATGGGGCCACAAGACATAGACCTGTTTGCCATCCCCCAAAACCATCAGCTATCAGAATTTTGCACAAGGACATTTCACCATCAAGCTTGGAAAGTGGATGCACTCTCATTCAGTTGGAAAATGCTGACAGTATATGCCTTTCCTCCATTACCCCTTCTCCCGAAGGTGCTGCTGAAAGGATGGAGAGACCCCGAATGATACTCATTGCCCCAGACTGGCCACGCCAGCACTGGTACCCACTATTAAGGAACATGGCCCAGGGCCCACCATGGATTTTACCACAAATTCCTCATCTGCTCACACAGCAAGGCAGTCAGATTTTACACAGCTAGCTCAAAGCCTTAAATTTGGCTGCATGGCAAATCACCTAAGCAACCAGCCAGTTCCTCTTTCACAAGCTGTTATGGATGCCATTCTGGAGGTCAGTAGGCCCAGCACCAGGAAAGCCTATTCAGACAAATGGAAAAGATTTTGCGCCTGGAACCAAGCTAAAGGCCAAAATACCCTTCAGCCAGACATACCTCAGATTCTACAATATTTAACTGAGATGTTACACAAAGGACTTTCTTTTTCATCTATTAAAATCCACGCCTCAGCTATTTCAGCTCACTACAACACGGATCCTCCCTTATTTTCACATCCACTTCTAAGGCAGTATCTCAGAGAGGCCAAAAACATTAGGCCTCCCAGGAGAGCACCAACACCACTTGGGACCTCAATTTTGTTCTGGAAAAACTTACGCTGATACCTTTTGAGCCAGCTTTCTCAGCTGACTTAAAGTTTATATCATGGAAGACTGCCCTGCTGCTAGCAATTACTTCAGCCAGAAGAGTCTCAGAGCTACAGGCACTAATGGCAGTAGAGCCTTTCCTCATTTTTCATCAAGACAGAGTTTCTCTACGAACTAACCCCTCCTTTATGCCAAAGCTGGTATCCAGTGTGGCTCTAAATCAAACCATCCATTTACCCACCTTCTTTCCAAATCCACAGAGCAAAGGAGAAGGACTTCTGCATTCCTTGGACATTCACAGGCAACTACGTTACTGCTTGGATAAAACTAAGGTTTTCAGAAAATCTGTCCAACTTTTTGAATCCTATGCTACAGCATCACAAGGAAAGCCTATCTCAAAACAGACCATTTCAAAATGGATAGGACATTGCATACGTTTTTGCTGTAACCATCATGGAAAACCAGTTCCTGCTAGCATAAGGCCCCATTCCACCAGGGCAGCAGCTACATCTACAGCCTTCGTCAGGGGGGTGCCAACCAAAGATATTCTGGAAGCTGCAACTTGGAGTTCAGTACACACCTTCACCAAGCACTATCACTTACCACTTTATCCTAAGACTAGAGCTGGCTTCGCCACTGCAGTTTGGCAGGGCCTTCTAGCCTCCTCTAACCCTGTTTGACTCCACCTCCCATCCTTAGCTTTGGGATTCTACCCAAGTGTGATGACTGCAGCAGGGTAACACGATGAACATAGTACAGTTTTGTACCTACCATAAATGTAGATGTTCGAGTGTATACCTTGCTGCAGTCCTGGTTACCCTCCCTCCATCCCTTCTAACCTAACTAAAACCTTTCAGTACCTTACATTCTGATACAACCTTTGTGGTGTATTTGCTTATAGCTGGAGGGATGTTTTGTTTGTGTTAAACTCTTATTATTGGTATTATTTACGGTCCACCTTTTGGGGGGGGGGGCACCTGACATCTGGGGCAAGAAAAACTGAAGAAAATGGCGTTGGATGCCTCTTGTATACCCCTGGCACACTGACGTCAGGGAAGAAGCGACAGCAACTGAAGCCGGACCAAGACTTTGGAATTCAGGCCGACTGCGGGGCCGCCTGACTACAGGATAACCCAGGTGTGATGACTGCAGCAGGGTATACACTCGAACATCTACATTTATGGTAGGTACAAAACTGTACTTTATTGTCAGAAGGTATGCTGCCTCTTTGTTGGCCCATGTGCATCCAGAAAGGTCTTTTATCTTTCAGGAAAAAATATTCTGAAAACAGCTGGATACAGCAGCTTGAATGTTACACTTCCTTCTTAACATTCTGTGATTGCCAAGATAAACGTGCTTCTGTTCTACCTAGTGTATGGGGAGTAATCATTCTACAAACATTGTGTTGTCCGTAGTTTTTAATATTTTTCCCTTCTGCCACAATTTTGTCAGAAGCAATTCCTGCTGGTGTGATCGTATCTTTTCTTATGTAGGATCTGATGATGTCATTTTCATTTATTTCTCAATGAATGGGTCTCTGATCTGACTAGGCCGTTTTCTTTAGATTCCTGGATCTAACTCTTGAGCTCCTCCCTTTGCCCATAATGTCCCTTACTGCAAAATTACCTCTGATCTTGTTTGCCTGTCCAGTGATTAGGTCATGATTGCATTCTCTTGAGCTTTAGGGTGCCTTTTTAGGTGTTGAGTAAAAAAATAGAATTTGTTTTTTTCCTATATCTAGATAACCCTTCCTGTCTTTACTCTTTTGATTACCGTTTAGTTATTTTACCGTACAATAGTTAGTGTTAGGCCTTTCTTCCTGTACCTTGTAAGGTATTCTTTCTACCATTGTTGTAGATATCCTTTCTTTCCTTAAAAAACAAAAAATATCTTTGTATACTTTAGTGTACTTTTTGACAGTAGCTGTTAGTTTCTTTTCTATCTCTCTCTCTCTCTCTCTCTACAGCTGTATAGTTGTTGGTGTGGCTGACGCACCTACCGGGATTAAGTGCACTTCTTGTGGATGCAAGATAACCAATTCTGATACCCACAGGGAGTATATGTATTGTTTAGGCCCTTCTCATTTACAGGTGTCTTGTGAGATGTGAGCTGGTTTCATTTCGAGGGTAATAAGTGACATACGGAATAAGTTGGTTCTGAAGTATCTTTTACCAGCTTCTTCCTCTACTACTGCTTCTTCTTCTGGGGTTCACACCCCTTCAAAAAAGCCAAGGTCATTGAAACCCAGGGAGCACAGCCCTCTCCTGCACTATCTCCTGGACCTGCTCCAAGTTTGGTGCCGCTGACCAAAGTAAAAAATCAGATCCGACAGTTTCTGCAGTAAAGTCCCCTTGGATCTGCAGTCCACAATTTTCTTTGGAGCTGGTGTTTCTTAGACTTAGGTCTCCATTTTTGCAGGAGACTCCCAGGAAGCCATCTCAGTCAGGTCCTGCCAAGGCAGATGTGGTCAGGATTGATGAAGGAAGTTCCTCACAACACAAATCCAGATGGGGGTGTTGCAGTCTCTGTCTCCCATCAGATCCAGGAGCCTTCAGCCACCTTCACACTCCATAGTGATGCCTCCAATCTGACCCACAGTTTCAGAGCCAGTAGATCTGAGAGCACAGAGAGTTGAAATGTCGGATCTGAAGATACCATCTTCAACTCTGACAGTTCCCTGACTTGTTTGTTTCCTGTTCCTATTGAACAGGATTAGTTTAGGAGCTGAAGCATTGGAGCCAGATTTGAGGGGTTGACTTCGACTCTGCGGTTTTCAGAGCCGTCACTTCTCCTTAGAGCCTCTTTGCTGACAGATTGGCTCTGACTCCCTCCATGAAGAGGAGATCTGGGAGGGGTGAATAATCAGCGGATCTGATAGCTTTGTCTCTGGTGAGGTTGGTTTCTATTTCTCCAGGTCCCTCTGCCTTCAAGGTAGTGGAGAGGGTTTTCTCCCATCCTAGGGCTTCTTTGACTCTCACTTACTCCGATCATGTCCCTATTCCTTCATTAGATTTGAACTCTAAGCCTTGTCATTCTACTCCACAGGAACAGCCAGCCCATAAGAGCTTCCAAACGGTTCCTATTCAGGAACTTCCCACTTCTTCTAATACCTCTCTAGAGCATCCCACTGAAGAGGTTCCTTGGAAGAGATTGTGTAAGAGGAGGCACTTAGACCTTTAGGAATCTTTGACTGAAGAAACTGATTTTGATGAGGGGGAAGGGCCCCCAATGTTATCACCAGAGAATATCTCCTTCAGAGACATTTTAGAGATCCTGTGGCAAAAAGGTGGTTGGTCCTCCAAAAGCCCTTTCCAAGAGGAATCTGTGTTCCGGGAAGCCTTCGGGTTTGGCCTGTCTACGTCTTGAGTTACCCCCTGACAGATGACCTTATAGACCTAGTCTCCTACCAGGCTTGGAAGGAACTAGACACCATAGAGCCTATTTCCCATTGACCAGACAAGATCCTTGGAGCCCCTAAAGACAGGCTGTTTTGGAGTAAGGGAATTCCTATAGATGGTATGGTTATTACGCCAGCCACCAAAATAAACTAGCTGAATAGAGTTCCACTGTCCACCCATCTAATAGGGAGTCTAGGGTGTTGGAAAGAGATGGAAAGTGTTTACGCTTCAGCAACCTTTGCCTTGCAGTCGCTTAACTACCTGGCACACATGTTTGTAGAGGTACCTGATAAAGGAACTCTGCATGTCTACCCTGGGGTCCATATTGACAGAGAAAGAGAGAACCTATTCTTCGCAAATGGCCACCCCCACTCTACAGTCTATATCTAATACTTCCATGAGGGTAATTCTGCATGCAGCTGAAGGTTCCTCATGGGCTGGTGTTTCAGGCATAGAAATTGGGAGACATACCTGGATGAGATTGTGTGATTTTATGGAGCGCTTTAAATCCTCTTTCATCAATGCTGTGTCTGATGGATCTTCCCTGTGTTTGGGCCCGCTGTTGGAAACTTTTTCTGTATTAAGCAAAGGTCTTTTACTAGGAATCAACAATGGTGGTAAGAAAATGTGGCTCTGAAAAACTCGAGAACCTTTTCAAGACTCGCGTGGAATTTTTTTTTCCCAGAGGCAGAGGGGGAAATTGTAATGTAAGGCTGTTCTTGCAGCAGAGGGGGTCCTCGGATCCAAGGGTCCTGAGATTCTTTCTCGGACAGGACCTTTCAGTAATCCTAAAAGGTGGCCCAATTGTTCTTCTCTGGATGTAGTTGGGTGGTGCTTATCCTTCCACCTAAATGCCTGGACAACCATTACAAAATATTCCTGTGTGCAAAGGATTATATCCAGAGGGTACTTCATTCCCTTTTCACAAAGTCCTTCAAAAAGAGACATCTCGCTAATGTTCCACCCAATTAGAGGGAGATGGCAGCTGTAGAAATTTAAAAGCTGCTAGAAAGAGTCATCCAAATGGTCCCAGCCGACCAGTGAGGATTCGAAATTTATTCATGGTTCTTTTTAGTGCCAAGAAAAACAGGGGGTCTGAGACCTATTCTGGATCTTGGTCATCTAAATCAGTTTGTGAAGAAATCCAAATTCCAGATGGTCAAGGTTCAGTCCATTCTGCTTCTACAAAAGGATGACCTGGATGTCCTCTGTAGATCTTCAAGGTGCTTGCTAACACTTCAAAATAAACAGAAGCTCTGAAGATGTCTGCACTTTCAGTTGGGAGTCGGTCATTAACAATTCAGAGCCCTACCCTTTGGTCACACCACAACCCCCACCGGTGTTCACGAAATGCATAGCAGTGGTGTCAGCTCATCTCAGACGGCATCTGCACGAATTCAGAATGTTTCCTTATTTAGATGACTTTCTCCTTTCTGCGCCCACAAAGCTTCTCCTGGAGAAGGCCAGGGATTACATATACCAGTTGTGTCCATCGCTAGACATCACAGTTACCCCATCTCCACCCACTTTGTCTTGGAATTTATAGAAGCTCACCTGGACACTCAGTCAATTCGGGTTGGTTTTTACCTTAAAGCAGAGTTCATACCTTAAGACTGCATCTCAAACAGATTCTAGAGCATCCCTCTCCTCCAGCAAGATTGGTTCTTCAAGCCATAGATTTGATGGCCGCAGCGAATCACCCTGTTACCTACAGCTCACCTTCACACGAGACTCCTTCAGTGGATCCTCGCAGTAAATGGTCGATGCTCTGGTACCCTTTGAAACATCGTATAAAAATTTTGTGAGCCTGCAAAGACTCATTATTTTGGTGGATGCAGTCCAATGAGATTGTTCAGGGATGCCTCTTTATCCTTCCTTTCCCAAAGGCCACGTTGACTACAGACGCCTCCCAGTTGGGGTGAGTGGGGGGGCATTTCTTGGGACAAGTCATTCAAGACGTGGTCCCCAGAAGAGACCAATTTCCATATCAGTGTTTTAGAGATGAGAGCGATCTTATTAAAGTTGCAGGCCTTTCAAAACTTTCTCCTCCTAGGAATGATTGCTGTCCAGACATATGTCAAGTGGTCTGGTACATTAACAAGCGGGGGGAACCAGATCTTACTCCCTTTACTGAGAAGCAATGAGAGTATAGCAGTGGGCAATCTCTTCCAACTGCTTTCTTGTAACACAAAGTACATACTGGGCCAATCCAACGTTTTAGCTGACAAGCTCAGCAGGACCATCCTGGTGCTGCAAGAGTAGTCTTTCAATTATGCCGTAACGGAAATTATTTTTCATCTGTGGGGTCAACTTTGCTGCGACCTTTTTGTGTTCCTCTTCAACAAGAAGTGCAGCAGGTTCCTTGCCCTGATTCCCCTGGGGGGGGGGGGTCACCGAGAGATTACTGTAGTCCATGCTTGGTCCTCCGGTTTCCTGTAGGCTTATCCCCCTCCCATTACCCAAATTCCTCCAAAAAGCACAGTGGTTGAAGCGCAAAGTAATCCTCGTTGCCCCTTTCTGTCCTTAGCAAGTGTGGTTCCCATTTCTGTGGTCTCATCTCATATGTCACCCTTGGACACTGTGCCCCAGTCCAGATGTACTATCAGCACATCCTATGGGATGATTCATCTGATCATTCAAGATCACAAATTGACCACGTGGTTTCTGCAATTCAAATGATGGATAGACAGTTTAAGTTTACTGTCCGGTTTGCTAAATCTTATTTTCATCCCAAAAACCTTCTACAAAAAAAATTTATAAAAGTAAATGGAAAAAAAATTCCTATTGGGCAGAGTAGAGAAAGGTGGATCTTTTTACTGCACTAATTTCTGTTGTGTTAGAATTTCTTGTTTCACTTTTTTAGGTGGTGCTAGTTTCTCCATTGTGAAAGTTCAGCTCGCAGCCATCTCTAATTGTTATGTAGGGCACAATGCCTTCCCACTAGCCTCTTCTAAAATATGTAAGGTATTCCTTAAGGGGAACACTACTGCTTAGACCTCCAATTAAGGATTCTGCCCCACCTTAGGATCTTAATGTTCTGTTACAAACTTTAATTCACTCTTCTTTTGAGCCTTTGGCTAAGTTGGGTCTAAAATTTCTCTTGGAAAACTGTTTTTCTTGTTGCTATTACAACTGCGAGATGAGTTTCTGAACTCCAAGCAACTCTCTTCAAAACCACCTTATTTAATTTTTTACAAAGAGTGACCTTGCATACAAATTCTACCATTTTGCCAAATGCTGTGAGTCAAATATAAATCAAATGTTAAATTTGACAGTCTTCTTTCCAAAATTTAACAGTATGGAAGAATACAGGCTCCACCTTTTAGATGTACATAGACAACCTTGTTTTTATTTCCATAGAACAAAAGACTTTAGAAAAGCTGATCAACTGTTTCCTTTGGCAAAAACAAGTTGTGAAAACCAGTATCCAAAGTGACCTTAACCAAATGGATAACAGATTGTATTTCCTTTGTCCTCTGAGATGATTGTCCTTACGTAAACTTCCAAGAGCTCATTCAGCTAGATCCATGGCTACATCATTTGCTTTTTGAGCAAGGGCTTCCATTTGATGATATTTATGCACTGACTACTTGGTGCAGTTCTCATAATTTTATTACTCCTTACAGGTTGGATGTCATTTCCAAGAACAGGGCTGCTTTTATCTCTGCAGTCCTCCAGAATATTCTTCCATGAGAGCTACCCAAGATTATTGTAGCTGGGGACTCTCTTCCATTCGTTGAGGAGTGAATGAAAATAACATTAGATATTAAAGTTATGTACTCGCCATAGCTATGCATCTTTGTTGTCCATTTTCATTCTTCCTCAACTTCCTATCCTCCTTCCTCCAATCCCTGTTCTCTGGGAGTGACTTGATGAGGTGTATTGGAACTGCTGTTTCCAGTTTGAATCCCTACTCTTTATCTGTACCGTTTCTAATTTGTAGTGTGGTTACTTATGCCCTAGGGCATATTTAGCAGCAGCAAACTTGATCTGAGGTAATTTAGCAGTAAGGGGAATTGTGGGTAAAGGGTGTCACTCTAGAGACTGATCTAAGAATCCAAAGAAAATAGCTGAGTCAGATCCGAGACCCATTCATTGAGGAAGAGTGAAAATGGACAACACAGAAGCATAGTTACAGTGAGTGCATAACTTTAATTTTTGGCTGCTGTCTCTTGGCCAGCTTTAGAGCATATACATTATATGCTCTTTCAATTAACATTTCCTGCTGTGAAACACCAGTCCACTTGTTTATTTGTAATTTCATAAAGTTAATGCAGTCTGTTCCTTCCGATTTCTCTGGTACAGCAGAAAAATTCAGGTTTTCTGGGTACACTATTCCAACTCTATTTTTTCTAAACCTGCTCTTCTTGAGAGACTTCATGCTCAGCCAGCTTTTTCTTCATTTAGCCTCTGATTTTTGTTAATTTTATTGACTCCCTGACTAACTAGTTTTCTGTGTTTTTTTTTTTTCTTCCCAACTACCTGTTTGACCGACAGTGCACCTTCAGTGTTTCACTTATTTTAAAGACCTAAGTGCATTTGATTTACTTTCTCCTGTAAATTACCAGTAGCCTTCTCCTTTACCAGAGCTGAAAATTGAACTGCTTTTTGCTGAACAACTGCAAGATTGGATATTTTCTTTACCATCCACTTCAACCAATAAGTATATCAGAGCCAATTGAATCAGAAGCCAGCAAACAAACTTTGGCTTAAAGGTTCAAGCTCCTTCTATCTCTCATAATGCAATGCTAACCTTGGTGTCTGCAGGCCTCGTTTGCTGTGCTAAACAATAGACACATTCTTCAATGTGCAGGTCTTTTGTGCGCCAGATAAGTTGATTTTTCAATACTTTTTGGAGAGCATAACCCTTTTCAAAGTTTCTTGGCTCTAGCAGTCCTTATTGCTTTCTTAGCTTTTTGGGTAGTTCTTAATGAGTGCTTTTCTTCCTCTCTTCCTTGTGGGGAATACTGTCATTGATGTTTTTTTCTTAGTTATCAATTGGTGTTGGTTGGGTTGTTGCCAAGTGATTTTTAAGACAATGTTTTGTTTGGGCTTTGATTTGGCATCCTTCCCATTGGCACCTGTGTCAGTTCAAGCCTGGAACCAATTTCTGAGTGCTCCAAGTCTGCCTGATCTTGCAATGTTCTCACCGGAACCTTCTTTCAGGATTTTGTCGCTAACTCTCCCTTCAGAGATATACATGGGCACCAACCCTCTAGACTGCCCTCAGTGGCCTTTTTGTTTAGGTCAGTGTGGTCTTTTAGGAGCCGATGCAGATCTGGATGCAATGATGACCTTTTTGGAAGTTCCAGATACAGCTAGGAGTTCTTCCATCACACTGTGGGGATGGTGAGGCATTGCCCATCAGCTCCCATTGTTTCTCCTTCTGCTGTCTGCCTTTCTGATTTGGCAACTTTGAATGAAAGTGCTTCCTGCATAGTTCCCGTGCTGGAGCAGACGACCTGGGTGTCATTGACTTGAACAGTTTTTTTGACCAACTTGATTCCAGCTGCTTTGTATCTGGATGAGTTCTGGAGTCGAGAGGTCAGCATGTGGGATTGGGGTTGACTATGATATTTTTGGAGCCTACTCTACCCATTGGGGCCTTTGTTCTTGACAGCTGTGCTCCGGCCTCTGCCTCAAATCCTAGCAGGGCTTCTGTCCGGGTTATTGGATCTGAAGAGATTTTGTCAACTTCTGCTTTAACACTGGTCTTTTGGCCATTTGAGAAAATTCTCTCCCACTGAAGAGAGAGGGGTAACCAATGCATTCTTGAATCGAGCCCAAATACCTACAGTTTCCAGTTCTTTGGTACCCAATCATTTATCTGTTCTTTGTCCAACCCCCTGGTTCCTTCCCCTTGTGAAGGAGCATAGGAAACACAAATGTAAAAGATGCATTTGGATTAAAAGAAGACATCAACCCTGATGAAGGGGAAGTATCCCCTGATCTCCCCTTGAAGTCACCTTCAGTGAGCGCCTGGAATTACTCAGATGGGAAAGTAGGTTGCCACTTGGATACCACCACACTGGTAGTCTGGACAGTGGAAGCCTGACTATCATCAATGTGTCTTCAACTTTGCAAGTCTTACACCATCAGAAGCCTCTGGCATATCTCACTGTCCAGCTGCTAGGTTCCGTGGCAGCTGCTGTCACTCTAGTCCCTCACTCAAGGTTCTAAATGAGAGTTTACCATTGGACTCTATCCGCACTGTGGTGCATGACATATCATGTGATGCTTCATCCTGTCAGGCTTGCATTCCAGCTATAATTATGTGGAACATCCAATGCCAGTTTCTTTACTATTAACTTACCCCACTGCCTTATAATTTGTTACAAAATATTCTTTACTTCTTATCTTCTCCTTTTCATGTAAGTAATGACCTTAAACACTCTTGTCTCCATCACCCTTCTGTCCACTTTCTGTTTCACATCTTCCTCCTTCTGTGACCCCATCCAGACCAATCCCTTCTTTGTTTTCATTTTTTTTCCCCTGAATCTCCTGACTCATTTCCTTATACAACTACTCAGAAATCTCTACAGATGTCTGTATAATCCCGCCCCTGAGAAGGGGAGGTGGTGTTTTTGGTGAACTGCTTGCTATTAAAGATGGGGCAAAATCACAACAACCAAATGAATTGCCTCTGTGTCCTCTAATCTCTTTGTAATGTTGTAATTTTCCTTTCTTATCTTTGCATCTGTATGCTTGATGACCCACCAAACTGCTTCACCTTCTCAATTTCCAGTGCTGTAGCTTCCTGTGTAACCATTCTGCACTATTTTACTGTTTCTCCATCTTCTCTTCCTTTTAAATAATAAGGCGCTCTCTCTCCCCCCACACCTTCCATCTACTTCCCTCTTCTGCATCCTATCCACTTGCTCAGATATGTCACTGTGCCTTGCTGTCTTTATTCCATCACTCCATTTTCTTTTCCCAGTGAATGTTTTTATTCAAATGTAGCACTTTAACTTATCTCCTGGATCCATCTAACCTCTTCTCCATTTCCAGGGGCTCCTCGTCTGTCTTCCAGTTATTTATCCTCCTCTTGTATTAGAGTTCCATACACGCACAACCTGATTTGGTTTTCCTTCCTAATGCTTACATTCCCTACTCTGTCCATTCCCACTTAACTAAAGAGATGTTTTCTGTAGGAGTATTGATGAGCGTGTCTTGTAAATGCTTGTTTCTGCTTTATCTGTTATTCATACTCTGTGCATTAGCTGCTTTTCACAGGTGTGAGACCCAAAACTGTGAGTAATACAAGTCCAGAAAATTAGACTTTTTTTTTGGGGGGGGGGGGGGGGGCAGCACATTTTGAAACTTGCTGTTAAACCGCCGAAGCATTCTGCAACAGGCTATGTGCCCTCCCTCACCTTCATGTTTGAGATTGTACCTTCCAATGGTGTGTGTGTATACTAACTTCAGCATGGCTGTATCCTAGAGTAGGAGGAATATTTTTAAGTACCACAGCCTGAGACTTGGTGTATATTCCCTTACATTTGTGCTTGTAGCTGTGCTATTCTAAGGATCCAAGTTATGGTCTACAGAATATTAACTTGTACCGCAACACATTAGTCAAACTCTGTTTAGACCTCCTATATATTTTTTTTTTTTTTTTTTTACTTTTCTCTTGAAACTCTGCACTCTAGGTAGCCTTGCATCTGGCACGACATTGACGATGTTCATCGTGTTACACTGCTGCAGTCATTACATTTGGGTTATCCTGCCGTCAGGCGGTTCCCCAGTCGGCCAGAGTTCCAAAGTCTTGGTCCGGCGTCAGTTGCTGTCGCCTCCTCCCTGACGTCAGTGCGACAGGGGTATATAAGATGCAGCCAACGCCATTTTCTTCAGTCTTTCTTGCCACGCGGTGCCTGAAGCAAAAGCAGTTCGAGATTTTCATTTCCGAATCCAGAACCGAAGTCTTCTACAAAGCTAAGTACCCCGTTGGGGAAACTTTTTCTTGCCTCAGTCCGATGTCAGTAAAAGTTAATAACTGTATTTCTTGTGGGAAGCAAATACCTCATAAGGATTTCCATTCCTATTGCATCCCATGCTTAGGCCCAGACCACGACGTCACTGGTTGCCGGTTTTATGCTAGGTTTAACAAGCGCACTATTAAACGTCTGTTTGATTTTGCCCGACATTACTTTGGCAGAAAATTTAATTATATGATGCGGTCGGAACTTCCAGCGACCGCAATTCATAAAAAGTACAAAGACAAGCATCTGAGGCCCAAAACGGACGACGATGCCTCTTTTAGGCCAGTCGCCGGTTTTCAGCAAGGCTCCTTCACAGCCCCTGACGACCGCTTCAGCAGAACCACAGGCAGCCACCGACTCCTTAGTGGAGATGGCTGGGCCATCGGACTCCCAAGTTTTACAGACTACCGAAACCGACCCTGCAGAAGGATCCGGTGTACATGAGCCTCCTGCAACTTCAGATGGTGTATTCAGACCTAGTCAGCTTAGCCTTAAACCCTCTTCTAAGTCTAAATCACCTCTTAAATCTAAGAAATCACAGTCTCCAGGGCAGGCCTCCATGCCTAAGAAACAAATGCTCAAAATGGCCGAAGACCTGATCACTGATTAGGGGGTTCCATCCCCCTCCTGATAAAAGGCCCAGACAGGATGTGGATTCCGACTCCTCCGACCAGGTGTCCATTTCCTCACAGTCTTCCTCAGACCTAGGTTACTCTTTACCCCCTAATGAGGATTCTGATGCTGAGGAATCCATTCCATCAGCCTCTCCCCCAGAGGATTACTCTTTTGGGGAAACTTTACAAACCATGAGGGAGCATTTCCATTGGGAGGGCCAGGATTACTCAGAATCCAAGAAAAGGCTCCGAGAATTCCTACTTTTACTTCAACACAGACCCCCTGGCCATTCCGCCAGTGTTAGACATTGTGGATGATGTGTATACTGAATCCAGCTTAAATCCTGATTCCTTACCTCCAGCTCCAGTTAAACCAGACAGGTATTACAGAGTCCCTGACTCTCACAAATTTCTGTATAAAAGCCCAGTGGCAGACCCAGAAACTATTTCTCAGGGACCCAAGGGGGTCAAGGCCTCATCAGCAAGGAACCCAGTTCCCTCTGACAGAGACTCCAGAGCATTAGACAGATGGGGAAAGAAAGTATATACATCTGCAACATTAGCAATGAGGGCTTTGAATTGCCAATTTCACATGTTAAAATACCAGCAATTTCTGATGTCTCAGTTGAAACAAAAAATGCTTTCAGATACAGATCCTCCTAATTTTAAAGAATTGCAGGATTTATTGCATGCTGCTGAACAAGTGGGAAAACGTACTTTGCAATGTGGTTTTGATTCTTTAGAGGCCTCCTGCAGAGTAGCAGTTACAGGCTCTGTCATTAGAAGACACGAATGGTTAAAGGAACATGCATTGCCAGATCATGTTAAAGCAAAACTACTGGATGCACCCTTGCAGCATGATGTCCTATTTGGAGTTAAGGCAGAAGTGGTACTAAAGAAAATGGAGGATAAGGCAAAATCTATGCAAACTGTGAAAGATTTCTTACAGGTACAGCCTCCAAGATTTAGCAGAAACTGGCCAACAAAAAAATTGGTCCTTTCCTGTTACAGACAGGCCTCAAAGGGGCAAATACAGACGTCCAAGAGGCAGAGGTCAGCCACAAGGTCCTTACAGGCCTCGACAATGGGGTGCAGCAAGCCAGAAAGAAGGAGAAGACAGACAACAACCTTACAAAAAACAGTCCCAATGACTTCCCACTACAGCTGCCAAACATTTCTCTCTTGGCAGCCCCACTGGGTGGAAAACTGGCTCTTTTCTATCACAATTGGCATATGACCACCAAAGACAAATGGGTTCTCAATATCATTTCACAGGGTTACAGGTTCCACTTTCACACTCTGCCAAGGTTAAAAGGAATGCCAAATCTGCCACCAAATCAATGGGCAGAGGCTCAAAAACAAATTACAGCACTCATGACCACTGGAGCTATTCAGAAGGTACCTCCGCAGGAACAAGGACAAGGATTTTACTCAAGACTCTTTCTGGTACCCAGAAAAGACAAAGCCTGGAGACCTATTCTGGATCTTTCATCTCTAAACACTTACCTGGATGTCCCGAAATTCAAAATGTTGACATTACAGCAGCTTCTTCCCATGCTGGGCAAGCAAGCTTGGCTCGTGACTTTGGACCTCAAGGAGGCATACTTGCATGTCCCTATCAGACAAAACTCCAGAAGATACCTCAGATTCATAGCTGGTCCAATGCATTATCAATTCTCTGCACTGCCCTTTGGCTTATCTACTGCACCCAGGGTCTTCACAAAGTGCCTGGCACCAGTAATTGCATTTTGCAGACAGAGGAATTCAAATTTACCCATACCTGGACGACTGCCTAATTCAAGCAGAGAGCAAAGACATTCTCCTAAAGCATCTGGCGTTTGTAAAAAAGTTACTAAGTTGCCTGGGGTACACAGTAAATGAAAAGAAATCAAAACTAGTGCCCTCACAAGAGATAATATTCCTGGGTGCCAGCTTGAACACAACGGCCCAGATGGCTTATCTCACGCCAGACAAGCAAGTACATTTGATTCAATACTTTCAATTGATGGCAACAAAGACCCGACTCCCTGCAAGAAAAATTCTGCAGGCTTTGGGCTACATGGCATCTTGCATACTACTAATTCCATATGCCAGACTGCATATGAGAAAACTACAATGGTACCTAAAGAGTGTATGTTCTGAACACTGTCAAAGTTTGGAAACAGTTATACCACTAATACCTTGCCTTCAGAAGGAGTTTCGATGGTGGGCTCAAGCTTGTCACCTCAACAAGGGACAGCCTTTTACTCAACCCACAGCCAGGCAAACACTGACAACAGATGCATCGGATTACGCCTGGGGAGCACACATGGCAGAAAAATGCATTCAGGGCAAGTGGCCTATAGAACAAAAGCATCTTCACATCAACCAAAAAGAGATGTACAAAATGCCCTTTTAGCTTTCAAGGACCTGCTACATCCAGGACAGCTACTACTAAAGACAGACAACGCCACAGTCATGTGGTACATAAACAAGCAAGGGGGCACCCATTCATACCCCCTCTGCAGACAAGCAATTGTGGAACACAGCTATAAGCTGTCAAGTTCATCTAAAAGCACAATTCCTGCCAGGAGAGAAAAACACACTGGCAGATGACTTAAGCAGAAATATCTTGGATCCACACGAATGGAAATTGAGTCCACAAATATTCAGAATGATAACACAGAAATGGTGGAGCCCGGGCATAGATCTGTTTGCATCACCAAAGAATTGCCAGCTACAGAAATTCTGCACAAGAAGTTACCATCCACAAGCATGGAAAGTGGATGCCCTCTCATTCAGCTGGAAAAATCTAACAGTATACGCATTCCCACCACTGCCTCTTCTTCCAAAGGTACTCCTAAAAGCCAGGGAAGAGGGGCCAAAAATGATACTGATTGCACCAGACTGGCCACGCCAGCACTGGTACCCAATCTTAAAAAACTTAGCATAAGGACCACCCTGGATTTTGCCTCAAACACCACATCTACTCTCTCAGAACAACAATCAGATTCTCCTCAGCCAGCTAAGGACCTTAAACCTTGCTGCATGGAAGATACTTTAGCAAAACAAGCAATGCCTGTCTCCAAAGCTGTTATGGATGTCATCCTGGAGGCCAGAAGGCCTAGTACCAGGAAAGCCTATTTGGATAAATGGAAGAGATTCTGTTCCTGGAACCAGACTCACAGCCTTGACCCTCTTGTGCCAAACATTCCTCAGATACTACAATATTTGACTGAGATGCTGGACAAAGGCCTCTCCTTTTCATCCATCAAGATCCATGCTTCTGCCATCTCTGCTCATTACAACACGGATCCACCAATTTTCTCTAATCCTTTGCTAAAACAGTACCTCAGAGGGACAAAAAACATAAGACCGCCCCGTAGAGCACCTGCTCCAACTTGGGACCTCAACTTTGTTTTGGAAAAATTAACTTTACCTCCTTTTGAGCCAGCTAGCACAGCAGACTTAAAATACATCTCTTGGAAAACTGCTCAGCTCCTGGCACTTACATCAGCACGAAGAGTTTCAGAATTACAGGCACTAATGGCAGTGGAACCTTTCCTCGTTTTCCACCAGGACAGGGTGTCCTTAAGAACTAACCCTACTTTTATGCCTAAGGTGGTTTCAAGTGTGTCTCTAAACCAAACTGTTCATTTGCCAACTTTTTATCCAAAACCACAGAATAAAGGGGAGAGACTACTGCATTCATTGGACATTCACAGGCAGTTACTCTTCTACTTGGACAAAACCAAAGCTTTCAGAAAATCTGAGCAATTATTGGTAGCATATGCTGCAGGAGCACAGGGAAAAGCCATTTCAAAACAGACTATTTCCAAATGGATAGGACATTGTATACATTTCTGCTATACGCACAATGGGAAACCTGTGCCTACCAGCATTAGATCTCACTCCACCAGGGCAACAGCCACATCAACGGCCTACCTCAGAGGAGTACCTACCAAGGATATTTTGGAAGCAGCAACATGGAGCTCTGTGCATACCTTCACCAAACATTATCATCTGCCTCTATACTCCAAATCCAGAGCTGGCTTCACCTCTGCAGTGCTGCAGGGCCTTACAGCCACCCCTAATGCATTATAAAACCAGCCACCCTTCCTCTGCTTTGGGATTCTACCCAGGTGTAATGACTGCAGCAGTGTAACACGATGAACATAGTACAGATGTTCATTGTGTTATACTGCTGCAGTCATCACACTTGGGCTATCCTGCTGTCAGACGGTCCCGCAGTCGGCCGAATCCCAAAGTCTTGGTCCGGCGTCGGTTGTCGTCACTTCTTCCCTGACGTCAGTGCGACAGGGGTATAAAAGAGGCAGCCGACACCATTTTCTTCAGTCTTTCTTGCCGCGCGGTGCCCGAAGCAGAAGCAGTTCGCAAGTGCCGGTTGGCTAGCTCCTGAGATTTTCGAATCGAATTTCAGCCCGAAGTCTTCTCTAAAGCTAAGTACCCCGTTGGGGAAACTTTTCTTGCCTCAGACTGATGTCAGACAAAGTTAATAATTGCATTTCTTGTGGGAAGCAAATACCTCATAAGGATTTTCATTCTTATTGTATTCCTTGCCTAGGCCCAGACCACGACGTGTCTGGTTGTCGTTTTTGTGCTAGGTTCAACAAACGTACAATCAAGCGTCGGGCAGAATTCGCCCGACATTATTTTGGCAGAAAATTTAACTATAGCTTGTCATCGGAGCAACCGACATCAGCAGTGTCTAAAAAACGCAAGGATAAGGACAGGCAACCAAGGCCAAGACCAGATACCGAGGCCTCAGCAAGGCCTTCCGCCGGTTCTCCGGTTTTCAGCGAGGCGCCTACGCAGCCCCTGACTACCGCTGATTTAGAAATTCTGACTGCCTCCCAGATGAATCAGCTAGGCCTCAGGAGCCAGTTCCATCTCACCCCTCGGACGCCAACCCTGACGGTGATCCGGAGATTTTGGACAGGCCTTCGGTTTCTGAAGGTGTCTTCAAACCGACAGCTATTTCTGTTAAGTCTTATGCTAAACTTAAAGCCCCCTTAAAAGTTAGGAAACCGGGTCCACAGGCCCCTATGCCTAAAAAACAGATGCTCAAGATGGCTGAGGATTTAATTACCCTTATCAGGGGTTCCCAACCCCCTCCTGACAAAAGGCCTAGACTGGAGGAAGATTATCCTTCCTCTGACCAAGCATCCATTTCCTCAGCTAACTCTGAGGACCAGGATTATTCCTTCCCTCCTTATGAAGACTCAGATGCTGAAGAGTCCATTCCCTCTGTCTCCCCCCCTGAAGACTACTCTTTTGGGGAAACTTTACACACCATGAGGGAACACTTCCACTGGGAAGGCCAAGATTACTCTGACTCTAAGAAAAGACTCCGTGAGTTTCTTCTTCTTCCACAGCATAGACCCCTTGCAATTCCTCCAGTTTTAGACATTTTGGATGATGTCTACACCGAATCTAGTCTAAACCCAGACTCCTTACCTCCTGCACCAGCTAAACCAGACGGATACTACTGAGTTCCTGATTCTCATATGTTTCTATATAAAAGCCCTGTTGCAGACCCCGAAACCATTTCCCAGGGTCCCAAAGGGGTTAAGGCCTCTACTGCTGAGAATCCACTACCTTCTGAAAGAGATTCCAGAGCATTAGAAAGATGGGGGAAGAAAGTGTATACGTCTGCCACTTTGGCCATGAGGGCCTTAAACTGCCAATTCCACATGCTAAAATACCAGCAATACTTGATTACACAGTTAAAGCAGAAAATGATCCCTCAGACAGATCAACCTGATTTCAAAGAGATGCAGGATTTGCTGCATGCAGCAGAACAGGTGGGAAAGCATACCTTACAGTGTGGTTTTGATTCATTGGAAGCCTCATGTAGAGCAGCTGTCATAGGATCTGTAATTCGTAGACATGCTTGGCTAAAAGAGCAAGCCTTACCAGAACATGTCAAAGCAAAGTTATTGGATGCTCCATTGCAGAAAGATGTGTTATTTGGTGTCAAAGCAGAGGAAGTCTTAAAGAAGATGGAAGAAAAGGCAAAATCTATGCAGACAGTCAAAGATTTTTTACAGGTACAACCTCCTCGTTTCAGCAGAAACTGGCAATCAAAAAACTGGTCCTTTCCTGCATCAGACAGACCCCAAAGGGGTAGGTACAGACGCCCAAGGGGCAGAGGCCAGCCACAAGGTTCTTTCAGGCCTAGACAATGGCATACAACAACTCAAAGAGGTGGAGACGAAAGATCTCAACCCTTCAGGAAACAAACACAATGACTTCCCTCTTCGCCTGCCAAGCAAAATTGCCCTGGCAGCACCTTTGGGAGGAAGACTGGCTGTTCTGGATATTATTACCCGTGGCTACAGATTTCATTTTCACACTTTACCACAGATGAGAGGCATGCCAAATCTGCCTCCAAACCAATGGGCAGAGGCACAAATGCAAATTTCAACTCTCATGGATATGAAAGCAATTCAAAAAGTACCTGCAAAGGAGCAAGGTCAAGGTTTTTACTCAAGACTATTTCTAGTACCAAGAAAGGACAAAGCCTGGAGACCCATTTTAGACCTCTCAATTCTAAACACATACCTAGAGGTACCCAAATTCAAAATGCTCACACTACAGCAGCTTCTTCCCATGCTGGGCAAGGAGTCTTGGTTGGTAACGTTGGACCTCAAAGAGGCATACCTGCATGTCCCTATCAGACAAGATTGCAGAAGATACCTCAGATTTTGGCAGGTACAACGCATTATCAATTCTCTGCATTGCCCTTTGGCTTATCTACTGCGCCCAGAGTATTTACGAAATGCCTGGCATCAGTAATTGCATACTGCAGACAACGAGGAATACAAATTTATCCATATCTGGACGACTGCGTGATCCAAGCGGACAGCAAGGACATTCTATTACAGCATCTGACATTTGTAACAAAGCTGCTAAGTTGCCTTGGGTACACAGTAAACAAAAAGAAGCCAAAGCTAATACCCTCACAAGAGATAATATTTCTGGGTGCCAGCTTAAATACAGCGGCCCAGATGGCTTACCTCACACCAGACAAACAAAAGCAACTGACTCAATACTTCAAAAAGATGGCAACTTTTACCCAGCTCACTGCAAGGAAAATCCTGCAGGGATTGGGGTTCATGGCATCCTGCATTCAACTAGTTTCATATGCAAAGCTGCATATGAGGAAATTACAATGGCACCTGAAAAGTGTATGGACTCAACACAGGCACAGCCTCGAAACAAGTATACCTCTCATTCCTTGCCTTCAAAAAGAGTTCCTATGGTGGGCTCAAGCATGTCAAATAAACAAGGATCTTCCTTTTGTCTTACCTCCAGCAAACCAAACTATGACAACAGATTCTTCAGACTACGCCTGGGGAGCACACATGGCAGGACAGTGCATACAGGGCAAATGGTCTGCAAAACAAATGCATCTACACATCAACCAAAAGGAGATGTTAGCTGTGCAAAATGCACTGACAGCCTTCAAGGACCTCTTGCATCCAGGACAACTACTAATAAGGACAGACAACACCACAGTTATGTGGTACATAAACAAACAGGGAGGAACACACTCCTAACCTTTATGCAGACGGGCAATGACCTTGTGGAACACAGCATTGACTTACCAAGTACAACTGCAAGCACAATTCCTGCCAGGAAAGGAAAACATATTGGCAGACGAATTAAGCAGAAATATGGCAGATCCGCACGAGTGGAGACTACACCCACAAGTGTTTTCAATGATAACTCAAAGGTGGGGATGCCCAGACATAGATCTATTTGCCTCCCCCAACAATTGCCAACTACAGAAATTTTGCACAAGGACTTATCATTCCCTAGCCTGGAAAGTGGATGCCCTATCATTCAGTTGGACAGCATTAACAGTCTATGCCTTCCCACCACTACCTCTATTGACCAAGGTATTACTGAAAGTCAGATCAGAGAGACCACAAATGATCCTCATTGCTCCGGACTGGCCACGTCAGCACTGGTACCCGTTACTAAGGAACTTGACTCACAGCCCTCCATGGATCTTACCCCAATTCCCACTTCTGTTGATTCAGCAAAACTCTCACATCCTTCACAGTCAGCTCAGGACTTTAAATTTAGCTGCATGGAGAATGCCTTGAATTATCAATCAACACTTTTCTCAAAGGACGTCCTGAATGTCATTTTGGAGGCCAGGAGGCCCAGCACCAGGAAAAACTTACTCAGACAAATGGAAAAGATTTTGTGCATGGCACCAGGCTAAAGGCCAAAATCCTGGGATACCAAACATTCCTCAAATACTGCAATACTTAACTGAGATGCTACACAAAGGCCCTTCTTTCTCATCCATTAAGATCCATGCTTCGGCCATTTCAGCTCAATATAATACAGATCCTCCCATATTCTCACATCCTTTACTAAGGCAGTTTCTCGGAGGGGCTAAGAATATAAGACCCCCCAGAAAACCCCCAATGCTAGCTTGGGACCTCAACTTCGTTTTAGAAAAATTAACACTGCCTCCTTTCAGACCAGCCTTCTCAGCAGAACTACAGTACTTGTCATGGAAAACAGCTCTGTTGCTGGTTATCACCTCAGCACACGGTCTCAGAACTACAGGCACTCATGGCAGTGGAACCTTTCATCATTTTCCATCAGGACAGAGTCTCTTTACGAACTATAACCCTACCTTTATGCCAAAGGTAGTATCCGGTATTGCTTTGAATCAGACCATTCATTTACCCACCTTTTATCCAAACCCCCAGAATAAAGGAGAAAAACTCCTTCACTCTGGACATTCACAGACAGCTACGTTACTATTTGGATAAGACAAAGACCTTCAGAAAAACTGACCAACTCTTTGTATCCTATGCTGCAGGTTCACAAGGAAAGGCTATTTCAAAACAGACCATCTCCAAATGGATAGAACATTGTATCCGCTTTTGCTACTCGCACCATGGGAAAGCAGTGCTTGTTAATATTAGGTCCCATTCTACTAGGGCTACAGCAACCTCAGCAGCCTTTCTCAGGGGGGTTCCAACCAAGGATATTCTGGAGGCGGCTACTTGGAGTTCAGTGCACACCTTTACCAAGCACTACCACCTTCCATTATACTCAAAAACCAGAGCTGGTTTTGCCAGTGCAGTTCTGCAGGGCATCCTAGCTTCGCCTAACCCAGTTTAGTACCAGCCACCCATCCATAGCTTTGGGATTCAACCCAAGTGTGATGACTGCAGCAGTATAACACGATGAACATAGTACAGTTTTGTACCTACCATAAATGTAGATGTTTGAGTGTATATACTGCTGCAATCCAAGTTACCCTCCCACCATCCCCTCTACATACCAGGGTGTTACTTATAACTCCATGTACATCAATCAATTGGATGCATGTCTATATGGTGTATTTGCTAACAGCTAGTACTATTGTTTATCTACTAAGGTATTTTTGCATACTTATTTGGATTGCCTTCCTAGTTGGGGGCACCTGGCATCTGGGGCAAGAAAAACTGAAGAAAATGGCGTTGGCTGCCTCTTTTATACCCCTGTCGCACTGACGTCAGGGAAGAAGCGACGACAACCGATGCCGGACCAAGACTTTGGGATTTGGCCGACTGCAGGACCGCCTGACGGCAGGATAACCCAAGTGTGATGACTGCAGCAGTATATACACTCGAACATCTACATTTATGGTAGGTACAAAACTGTACTTTTTGTACCTACCATAAATGTAGATGTTCGAGTGTTGACACTGCTGCAGTCCAGGTTTACCCTCCCTCCATCCCCTCTTCATTGCTATTACATACCTAGGTCTACTACCCTTTACTACCTTTGGGGGGCTTTTCTGGTAACTGAAAGTTTTTGTTTGCTTTTCTTATTTATGTTTTATTAGCAATTTGAATTGCCTACCTATTTGGGGGCACCTGACATCTGGGGCAAGAAAAACTGCAGAAAATGGCGTTGGCTGCATCTTATATACCCTTGTCGCACTGACGTCAGGGAGGAGGCGACAGCAACCTACGTCGGACCAAGACTTTGGAACTCTGGCCGACTGGGGAACCACCTGACGGCAGGATAACCCAAGTGTAATGACTGCAGCAGTGTCAACACTCGAACCTCTACATTTATGGTAGGTACAAAACTGTACTTTTTATCCAAGCTGATCTCTGCCATTGTTCCTGGGTACCATTGACAATGGTCATTAAGCTCATTCAGAGGATCTGTGAGCACACTGGCCAGATTCATGAAGAACCTGGGAGGCAGCTCATTTGGTCTTTGTGTTTTAGCGCCACTCTCAAGGGGCCGTTAGTCCCACCTGCTTTCCTTATCTGTATTGATGTCTACTCATTGCTCTCCTCATTTTGCCCTGCCTCCTTTCCAGTGTGGTACTCTCCGCTTGTTTTTTCTTTAAAGACTGAAGCAAAGTGCTCATTTCATACCTCTGTTTTTTCCCATTTTAATGTTCTCTCTCTTCTTTCCTGCTGTGTACCTTAAAAAAATATTTTTTTCTCTTCGTGGTGCCTTCTGCTAGCTTCTTTTTAATACATGATGTTAAGTTGTCAATCTCGCCTTCATTCTTGCTTGATGGGTTCGGAGCCGATCCTCGGCTCCGACTCGGCACTTTGCTAAGCTCGAGAGTCACTTTTACCAGCTCGAGGCAGCCCCATATCCCATGATGCAAGGCGGTAAGTACCCAGATCTCGTTTGCCGCTTCGCTGATGAGGTCCTCCTTTTGCCAGCTCCTGGTAAGTGTTTTATATAATACTTTCTTAGCCCCTCTTTCTATTTAAACTTTATATTTTACGTTTTTAGTTTATATTAAGCCCCTTTCTGACTAAAATTTCCCTCAATCTTTAATTTTTTTAGTCAGGCCTTCTCCCCTCCCATCCCCCCCCCTTGTTAGGGTGTGTGTGTGTGTGTGTGTGAGAGGTTAGTTTTAAAAATTCTTTTTGGGATATCTTGTTCTTTGGGACTGTGTTGTGAGTGTTTCTGCACTATGTCCAAAGAAAGGGTCTCAGGCTTTAAGAAGTGTGACTTGTGCTGTCAGAAGATGTCTCTGACAGACTGTCACACTTCTTGCTTATACTGCCTGGGACCTCTCCACCTGCAGGACTCCTGTGCGATTTGTCATTCCTTTAGCCAGAGAGTCCTGCAGGAGAGGAGAAATAAATTGATTTTAAGGGGTCTTCTTAAACCGGAGGGCTCTCCGGCTAAGTCGGCTCCGAGCAAGACTTCTAAGTCTTCCAAGGCCCAGGCTTCTGTATCCAAGCCTGCGGCCTCGGCTCCGACTCTTTCTGAGTCGAGATTGGCTCTGGCTGGAGCCGATCCTGGTTTGCATAAACCTTCGGCACCGGTGGCTATCGGTGCCGATACTAGTTCAGTCACATCGGTGTCGGCTCCGGCTGGTTCCGACCACTATGTGGCTCAGGCTTCGGTGTCGGCACCGATCGGCTCCGACACCCTTACCTTTATGTCTGTAGCGGCTCCGGCTGGAGCTGATGCATCGAGACCATCTGTCGGTGCCGAAAAGTCCTTGGCTCCGACTGCTTCTTTGGTTTCGTCGGCTCCGATGGTTCCTTCGAGGAAGAGGTCCAGGTCTCCTTCCTTGGAACCGATACTCTCGGCTCCGGCCTCACCTCTCCTCTCGGAACGGAGCCATCGGAGCCGATCATCCAGGTCATCCAGGCTTTCTGACCATGATTTAGAGAGGGTGGTCAGTAGATTATTAAAATCACAGGCACTGGCCCAGATGCTACATAGTCCGTCTCAACAGACGACTATTAGTCCACACCCTCTTGTAGTTCCTCCTCCGACTCTATCTCAGAGTTTGGAGCTGGAGTCTTCGGGAATAGTTTCTGCTATGGCTGAGGGGCAGATACCCTCCCCCTTCTGCTCCCTCAGCATCTACTCTTATCTCCTCTTCGAGACCTTCCTTAGAGGGATTCGGTGGTCGGGCTTCCCTGGTCTCCTCCGAGGGGGTGAGTGGCATCGGACCCTTGTCCGACCCCACTCTTCCCTTGGAGCTTCGCCTGGTGAGCTCGGCTCCGACATCTGCCTCGGAGCCTTCTCTTCGGTGGGCCCTGGAGTTCCTGTTTCTTCGAACGGGTTCTCTCGGACCTCCTGGGAGGAGCCTCGAGGTGATGAAGAGTGTGCTGGCCACTGGACTCAGCCAGCAGTCTGTTCCCTTAGCGCATCCCTCCACGGTGCCTGTCGATATCTCTGCCATCTCTCTTCCTCCCGGAACCAGAGATCCTCCACCTCAGGTTTCCCCACTGGGAAGAACCCCTCTTCCGAGGATTCTCCTGATCAGTCAGGGATCCTCCGCAAGATGACTTGTAAGAGGAAACACATAGACTCCCTGAGTCTATCACTTCAGATACCGACTTAGATGAGTCGGAGGGATCCCCAAGATCCCCTCTGAGGATGTCTCCTTTTCAGACATCCTAGAACTCCTTAAACAGAGGGAAACTGGCCTCCAATAATCCCTCTGAGGATGAGTCGGTATACCTGGAGGCGTTTGGATCTCGGCCCTCCACCTCCTGGGTGTCTCCGCCTTCGACCCCTTATGCAGGTTGTTGCTCGAAAGGCTTGGGCTGCTCCTGACTCTGTAGAGCCAGTTCCTAGGAGGCCGTCTAAATTTATTACTGCCCCTTCGGATAAGCAATTCCTTACGAAAGGTGTCCCTGCTGATGCCATGGTGATGACGGCTGCCACTAAGAAGGAACTTGCAGATCCTTCCGTACCTGTCCATCCTCCTAATAAGGACTCTAGGACCATGGATAGGTATGGTAAGCGGATGTTCTCTTCAGCGACCTTTGCTATGCGTTCGCTGAACTACTTTTGTCACTTCACTAGACTCCAAAGGGACATCCTTAAGGAGCTAGGTGAAGTAGTACAGGATCCCACAGCTGCAGGGGCTCAAGAAAAAATTGCTTCGCAGCTAGGAACCCTTAATTCTATTGCTAACTCCTCCATGCGACTGATATCATATGCAGCAGATGGAGCGAGTAGGGCCGCAGGTACAGGTGTGGCTCTTAGATGCCAAGCCTGGATGCGGCTCTGTAATTTTGCAGATCCCTTTAAGGCGTCCTTCACAAACTCTCCCTTTGATGGGTCAGCTTTGTTCGGCCCTCAAGTGAAGGATACATTGACCAGGTGTGAGCAGGACGGCAAGACTCTTTCTGCCATAGGGGTCCATTTTTCCACCCCTTCTAGACCTTACCCTAAAGGACAGAAGGGTGGCAAAATGTGGTTCCGCAAATCCCAAGGAGTCACGCCGGATACACGTGGTCAGTTTACCCCTAGAGGCAGAGGGGGTAACAATAACAGACGCCGCTCTAGAGGCAGAGGGGGTCCACAGAACCAGGGAAGCAGAGAGCCTCTCTCTGACAAGCCCTTCCAGCATCCCTGAGATGTTGCCCGACTGTCCTTCCTTGGAGGCAGTCGGGGGAAGACTATCGCTGTACCCAGAAGCCTGGCTTCCTCACTCAAGACAGATGGGTTCAGTCGATCATATCCGAGGGTTACAAAATTCCTTTCGAGGAAAGTCCCTTCTCTCACTCAAATTCCCTTCCAGATGTACCACCCGGTCTAAGGGAAATTGCAGAGTTAGAAGTATTAAAACTTCTACAAAAAAGAGCCATTCAGCCAGTTACAACAGACCATTCAGAGCCCGGAATCTACTCAAGATTCTTTTTGGTCCCCAAAAAGACGGGAGACTGGAGACCAATATTGGATCTCAGCAGACTCAACAAGTCTGTGAGAAAGACAAGATTTCGAATGGTCACACTTCAGTCAATTTTGCCCTTCCTGGAGAAGGACAACTGGATGTGCTCAATAGATCTTCAGGATACGTACTCTCACATAAAAATTCACAGGCGCTCCAGAAGGTTTTTCCGCTTTCGGCTGGGGTCCAGTCATTTCCAATTCAGAGCCCTGCCCTTTGGTCTCACTACAGCCCCCAGAGTGTTCACCAAATGTATGGCAGTGGTCACGGCTCACCTGAGACGTCAAGGATTCCAGGTGTTTCCATATCTCGACGACTGGCTCCTTTCAGCCACCACCAGGCATCAACTTCTTCAAGCCAGGGATTACATTATAAATCTTTGCACTCATTTGGGAATTTCGATCAACTACGAAAAATCTTCCTTATTGCCCTGCCAGTCTATTACTTTCATAGGCGCAAACTTAAACACTGTTCGGATGTCAGCAACCCTCACAGACCAAAGAATTTCAGATATAAAAAGTCACGTGAGGATCATCCTAGTCAGCAAGAAAGTACAAGCCAGAATGGTCCTAAAGGTGTTGGGCCTCATGGCTGCGGCCATTACCCTTCTTCCCTTGGCCCGCTTCTATATGCGCCTGCTTCAGTGGATGTTGTTCACTCAATGGTCTTACCAACAACTTCCGATGCGTCACCAAATACTGGTGACACAAATTTGCAGGAATCATCTTTCATGGTGGATTACTTCTCCCCAGATTCACCAAGGCAGACCCTTTGTACCCCCAGCCCCGGTAGCCACTGTCACTACGGACGCCTCCCTGATCGGGTGGGGGGGTCATTATCAGGGCAGGATGGTTCATGGGGCATGGCAACCGTTCGAATACCACCTGCACATAAATGTCCTAGAGATGAGAGCAGTGCTTTTAACGTTGCAAGCCCTCAACAACTTTCTTCCCTTGGGAACAATTGCAGTACACACAGACAACATGTCTGTAGTATGGTATATCAACAAACAGGGCGGAACCAAGTCCTACCCCTTGTGTCGAGAAGCTCTCAGACTTTGGCAATGGGCGATCTCCTCTCATCGGTTTCTGGTAGCAACGCATATCCCTGGGAAAACCAACATTTTAGCGGACAGATTGAGCAGAGCTATTCTCAAGCCTCACGAGTGGTCTCTCAAACAATCTATAGTGGAGGAGATTTTTCTAGAATGGGGCCGCCCATGTTGCGATCTTTTTGCTACTCCCCAAAACAGCAAATGCCCAGATTTCTTCTCTCTCTTCCCACTGCCAGGCCATCCCCCCAGAGACGCTCTAACCCAGGATTGGCCCCAGGGACTTCTTTATGCCTTTCCTCCCTTTCCACTGATTCCACAAGTACTCCAGAAAGCCACCATTTTGAGAGCCAAAATGATTCTCATTGCTCCCTTTTGGCCTCGACAGATTTGGTTTCCGTTCCTCCATCGTCATCTTTTGGTGCAGCCGTGGCATCTGGACCCAGTGCCAGACCTTCTGATTCACCAATCGGGTCAGCTGCACCGGTCTATCCATTCTCTCAACCTCACAGCATGGTTGCTCCACTTCCCTCCTTAGCCAGGCTTCCTATGATCTCTAATCCTGTTAGAGACATCATAGTAGCTTCCCTCAAATCCTCCACTAGGAGGATTTATACTAGCAAATGGAAACGTTTTTCTTGTTGGGCAAAAGCTAAAAATATTGATCCCTTTACTGCTCCAGTTCAAGCAGTTTTGGATTTCTTAGCGGAAATTTTTCACGCCGGCTCCTCTTCTTCCACGGTCAAAGTTCAGTTGGCTGCTATCTCGAACTTTCATGTCGGGTTCGCAGATCACAACATTATGTCCCACAGGCTTTGCAGAGCCTTCTTAAAAGGAATATTTCTCCTGAAACCTCCAATCAGGAGTCCTCCTCCTCAATGGGACCTAAATTTAGTGCTGACATCCTTGATTCTTCCTCCCTTCGAGCCAGCTGTTTCATGTTCCCTGAAATTTCTTTCATGGAAAACCTTATTCCTGGTTGCTATTACATCGGCTAGGAGGGTATCTGAACTTCATGCTCTCTCTGTTCGCCCCCCCTATTTAGTCTTCCACAAAGACAGAGTATCATTGAGAACTAATCCGACCTTTTTGCCTAAGGTCGCCTCAAAGAGTAATTTGAATCAGGCTATTGATCTTCCTGTATTTTTTCCAAACTACTCAAACAGATCGGAACAAAAGTTACATTATCTTGATGTTCACCGCCAACTCAGATATTATTTGGACAGAACAAAACAATTCAGGAAATCCGATCAACTCTTTGTTTCTTATGCTGATAACAAGAAAGGACTTCCTGTCTCAAAAGTGACCTTATCTAGATGGCTTTCTTCTGTCATCTCTGAAATTTATCAGCTCAGGGGAAAACAGCTGTGCTCGAAACCTAAAGTGCATTCAACCAGAAGCTTAGCCACTTCCACAGCTTTTCAAGCTAGACTTCCATTAGACGCTATTTGTGCAGCAGCCACTTGGGCCACTCCTCATACCTTTGTTTCTCATTACAAATTGGATTTGGCCTCCAGGGACAGAGCCAGTTTTGGCTCTAGAGTTCTCAAGAGTCTGTTCCATTGAGCCACCTAGGATAAGGGTGCTAGGGACGCGGTCCCATCAAGCAAGAATGAAGGCGAGATTGACAACTTAACATTGAGAAGTTATGTACCTACCATAACGTTCCATGTTAGTTGTCTTCTCTCGCCTTCTTTCTTGCGACCCTCCCTCCTTCCCCCTGGCCTGGACAGACCTTTCTCTTTACATGGAAGAATGCTTCTTAAGACCATACAGTGCTGTCCTCCAAAACCATCCTTCAGGCTTTTTCTCTCCTTTCTTCCTTTTGGGAAGTTTTTTATGCTATGTGTTATTGCCTATAAGACAACAAACGAGATCTGGGTACTTACCGCCTTGCATCATGGGATATGGGGCTGCCTCGAGCTGGTAAAAGTGACTCGAACTTAGCAAAGTGCCGAGTCGGAGCCGAGGATCGGCTCCGAACCCATCAAGCAAGAAAGAAGGCGAGAGAAGACAACTAACATGGAACGTTATGGTAGGTACATAACTTCTCATTTGCTGCTCTCAGAACTTTTGTTGACCTTGTGCTAGTCTATTACAATGTCTCTTAGGTTCATAGGTTGGTACTAGGCTATCGGTCCTAGGGCCTATACATGCCTAGCCATAACAATTCCCTGGATATTTCTTCCCACAATATTTACTTCCTTGGACCACTTACCTTACCTACCTCGTTGCCACCTTTCATATGCTGTATATTTTGTCCAAATTGTTTGCCTTGTCTTGCATTGTAGCCACATTTTTCATCACTTTCTCTTCCTCCAATCATTGTCCAATCCTGGGTCATATTCAAAAAGCTTGTTGTACTCCCTTAATTTAATCAGAATCCTCCAACTCGGCATGATCCGCTTTGCTAAAATTTCACATAATTCCCTTTATGCAATTTAGAGCTGAAGAACGACATTCTAGTGGTAAGATCACTTTAGACTAACTGTGCCATCACTTGGATATCCTTGGTCCTCACACAGCCTTGGTAAGGGACACATACAAAAATAGTCTTTCTGGTATTGTCCCATACCATGTGGCTGAAATCTTCATGATTTAATGTATTTGTCAGTTTCTACAATGTCTGTACACTGGAGCTTAGAATCTGTCAGTCTCTTTCTGGCAGGATAAGATTCTAATAGCTTTCTGTTCCTTAATTTGCATCTCTGTAGCCATTCATCCATGCAGTGTCATACTTGAACAGCCTATATCCACATTGTCAATTGCCCATGTTTGTTTGATACTATCTGTATCATCCACCCTCCCTCGCTTCCTTCATCACTGCTTGCAGCTTCCCCCATCTTTCTGTCTTGAGAAATGATATGACTGAAAAAGCTTAATGACTTAGAGGAGACTAAAAGGGTTTTGAAATGATCTAATTTGCTATTGTAGTAATACTGATCTTAAAGCTTGTGAGTGTTTCTTGGAGTGAGGGATTATGGTTGACCAGGAAGTCTAGCAGAAGATTTTGGTTGTACAGGTGTTCCCAGAGTCTTCTGTGCCAGTGTTTAATACAATAAATGGGGACTGGACTAGCTGGTCTTCAGCTAAGTCCATCATTTGCAGATGACGATGAATCATCTGGTATAAACAGTTGTATACTGTACTTCAGTGAGCCAGTGTATGAAATACTAAATACCCTAGAAATTTGCATGCTGTCCTGTGAATATTAGGAAATCGTTCTTTTAAAGTGTTTTTCTGGATAAAGGTGTTTTGCAGAAGTTTTTCTTTTGTTGTAATTACTGTGGCCCAGTAAATCCTCTAGAAAGACTTTGAAGTTCAATTTTCATATGATGACTTCACAAAGCAGATGAATAACTCTTGTCATTTTGAGTCTGCATTTAGCTTGTCATACTGATTTTTTTTGTTGCAGTCTTTATGGCATTCTGGAAGAATGGTTAAGTTGATGTGCTATCCATGTACATGTTCTGCCTTTCTTAAATGTTTGTTCAAAACTGTATGTTTAATTTAGTTCATAAAAAGATGACTGAATTGTGTAATCCCATAATATGTAAATGGTGTAGAAACTGAGCAACATTTTTGTAGTAGTAGTAGTAAGGAGAGTAAGTAGACAAATGAGTTAAAATTGATTATAAAGATTGTAATAGTTGTGCAAAGATGTTACAGCAGTGGTTTGACCAAAAAAGAAAATGATGTTGATAGAAGGACATGAATAGATTCATAAACTGACAGGTTACCACAGGAGAAGGTTTGCCAGCTGGATTGCAAAAGCTTACATTATGCATGTGTTTATGGGTGGCGAGATGAGGTGGTATGCTTTGTCTTCTTTGTGTTTCAGATGATGCAAGCATGTGTCTGTAATATTGATTACGGATTTTACTGTGGTTGTATAGGACACTGGTAAGATCAACCCTTTTTTATTTAGCAATGCCTGATATTTTTGATTTATACTCTAGCTGTTGAGTATTGTATTGGTTTTGTAGCAGCTAGCGCAGAAGGGCAACTGCAAATCTGTCTCTCGGGTAAAGGCACACTAATGCTTGAAAAAATAAAAAGATGTTATATTGATCAGATATATGTGAAACAATAAATTTTGGCTTGGTGATTATATTGTTTTAAGAAGTACATATTGTAGTTTCATCAAAGACTTGTTCATGTAAAGCGCTAGTAATACCAGGAACTCAGCTTAAGAATGAGACTCGTTAAATTGTATTCACTTTTTATGTATTTTTTAATATAAGTAAGAAAATCCATTAAATTGCATCTAATTTAGTGTATTTTATTAAGTGGAAGTATTTTATTTATTTGCATTTATTTACCAAGAAAGTTTGAATGGGTATAAAAATCCCTTTCAGCTGAGGCCGTGGGAGAAAAACTCCAGTGTAATGCACATATTAAACATAATCAAATTCAGGGGGAAAAAAATCACGTGTTGATGATATGTTACTGTATGGTGGTGACAAAAATTAGTTACAGGATGACAAGCACAGGAATGATATAAAATAAATCCAACAGAAGAATACAGTTTCTGAAGATAATTCAGTATAAAATTTTCAGGTTGTTCACAGTGTAATATGTTGAATGGTTCATTATTATATTCTGTAGTTTAGTCTTTAACAACTTGCATCATAGAGTACATTTTTGTTTTGTTTGAGAAATCTCCCTAACAACAACTTTTGTGCAAATGAAGAATAGAGATAACTTATTAACTCCCCTGCTTTTCTCTAATTCTTCTCCAGCAACACTTAACTTTTCAAATCTTGTCACCACTTACTTCCTCAACTATCCATCTAATTCTGTCTCCATCCTACCTTACTTCCCCTCATTTCGCAAATTCTTCAAAACCTATTAATCAAGCCAACCAATTTCTTTTTTTAAACTTTTGATTGATGCGCTGGGCATTGTTACTTTATGTACACTCTTTTAGACAAAGTATAGCATATAAAATATGTATTAGTCATTTGGAAGTTCACATAGCTCATGTTTACAAACTTGACTACTGATATATACTTTAATCCCAAATGGTGATCATCTGGTCTACTATCAAGGAATTTGTCAATGAGTTTCAGTGTTTGAAACCAGTTCCAAATATTTGTCAATGGGTTAACCTATTCTGAATACTGTTGTATGTGGAGCTTTTCTCCCTTGGCCATTGCTGAGAAAGGACCTGTGTCCAGTCAGACTTTCCTGGTAAACAGATGTAAAATAAATAAAGTAATACCAGCCTGAGGGGTTGAAGGTATATAAAAGAGGAGTAGAAGTTAATGAAGGCAGGCTAGGGGTTAATTAAAAAATACATTAGGAAACACAGCAGTAGATAATACAGGAGAAAGGCGGTAGTAGAAAGGCTTGAGTAACAATACATGAAAGGATGAAGTTAGGTGGTGGTAGAACACTAGGATATTTGAGGAATATTGGCTAATAAGAGGCTGGGGTGAGCTTTTTAGAAGTTGAAGTTACCCAACTAGTAGACAAATTCTAGTTGGGTAGTGCCATTTTTATTTTTGTATGTTGTAGAATGTTTGTTCGAGATCATCTAGGAATGAGCAGGGGTGTAGTCGTGTTCATTTGTTGCTGTTGTAGGTGAGATTTAAAATATTTTAGCTTATCAACTTGCACTTGCTTCTGAGATACTGGAATGGAGTTCCATATTATTGAGATGTAGTTTGAATACAGTGACGTGTTCTGCAGTATTGTTGGATTTAGTCATGACGAACAGTAGTTTGCCACTTGATTGTAAGTCTCTGTTTTGGAGAGTAGTGCGATAAGATAGAATGTAGAACAGGGCAGTTTTCAGGTTTATAGAAAAGTTTGGAAGTTGTTGGTAGTTGAGATGATGACGGTATGATGGCTCTTGTGATGCCCCTGCACTGGTCAGGTAATCAAGGAGCCTCAGTCCTCACCACTGGCAACAGCGAGGGAAGTACACAGTGGGAGGATGACAAGTACATACACAGTGAAGTACAATTTCCCTTAAGAGCACACAGATCACAGTCAGTCTGGGGCTGGTTTCTGCCCCTTTCTCCAGATCCCCAATAAGACTCCCCACTGGCACAGCTGTTGAGTTGAGTCCTTTAGCCTGGGTTCCAAGTCAAGTCTCCCCAACACTCTCTTTGTCCCACCAGTGCTTCGGGTCCTTGCCCACGTAGCTGACATACACACACTTTTGAGAGAGGATTTATACACAGACACACACCTGGGAAAGGGTGGCACAAGTTGCTAGCTATGTCCCCTTCAGCCCAGACCATAAGGTAGTTATCACTGCCACCAGAACCCCTTATCAGCTACTTTAAGGCCCTTCCCAAAGGGTGACCAATCCTACTGTGTAACGTTACTATTATCCAAACGGTAAGTGTGACCAAGACTTGCAAGGCTATTTAGGAGTGGCCTGTACAGTGTCGCCAAGTACGTATGCAAGTACTCTAACAACTTAAATATGTTTCACAAATAGCCACAAAGATAGGTTTAAATATATTTAATAATAAATAATTAAAGAACAAGACAATACTCAATCAACACAGTCACTACAGAGATCAGAATCACAGGAAATATTTTAAAACAACATTACAGGACAGTCTCAAATACAGAAAACATCTAAACTAATCTTTACTATATTCCTGTCTATATCTAAAAGGTACTATGCCCTAAATAACTTACTTGCAGAGCAAGGCAAATGCATATGAGTGGATGTTCTTGCTAGGTCCAAGACCAAATAGAAAATGCCTAGTCTCTTATCTGAAAAAGTTCTTAAATTAATATCACACATTTTGCTGCTGGATTAGCCTGACTGACATCACTCTGTCACCTGCCTTCAGTTACCAGGCTAACAGAAACTAACTTCTCTGTGTTAAAATACATATCTCTCAGATGTTCAGCTGCTAGGAAGTCAATAAAGCATTAGAACCCTTTTACATTTTAAACCCCTTAATTACTTCTGTCCAGGACAATAGAAAAAAAAACTTTTAGCTCTAGACAATCCTGTCTTCTTGCTGCATTGAAACTAACTTCTGTAGCACATCATAAAGCACTTAATTTCAATTTATTTTCTTGAAGTTTTGTAAGTTAATCGTTTATGTTCCAGCAGGGTATGCTGCTGTTACATTCTTGAAGCTTTGTGCATAACATACAGTTCTGTTAAATCATATCAGTATTCACAGATGACATAGAATTATTTACAATATTGCAGATAGCTGGGCTGGCAGTGTCAAAGCTCTATCCAGTTATGTTTAAGCACCAGACAGTGGTGGGTTTTGAAGTGGTGATTTTCTCCAAATTTAGCAATGTTAGAACATTATTCTAATGTATATTTTTTGAAGCTTGCAGACTGGTAATTGTAGGAGAGGCATATAGGAATTATTATAGTAGGAAGGTTGCAAATGTTTTCCTTGCTGTAAAAATAAGGTAAGATTTTGCCCTGAATAAGAAGCACAATTTTTGGTGAGTTTTTTTATTATTTGTAGTATATAATGAAATTTTATTGTCTGCGGTAATGCCTAGTAGATTGCAGTGTCTTACCAATTCTGTTTTGATATTGCTGGCTAAGGTTATTGTAAAGAGTTTTTTGAGCAGAGCTTTTTAGCAATAAGATTAACTTAAGATTTAAGAGGAGCTGGGCGTTAACTGTTTTAGTGGAGGAAGAAGATTATTGTGCATGTTAATGAAGTTTGGAGAGGCTTTTGGCTGAGCTTATAATGTACTGGAAGAGTTATCTGTGAAGTGAACTACTGTTGCATATTCTGCAGCACTGTAAGTATTTGTGAGAAGAGTAATGAGTAACGTAGTGATTAGTGGTGAAAAATGCTGATATGGGTAAAAAAGGAAAAGTAATTTTGACATTTTACAGCATGTGCTCTATTTGATAGGTCATTAGAAAGCCAACAAAGTGATTAAAGCTACAAGACCTAAAGAGGAGAGATTTTGTAAAAGATTTTCGTGAGCTGTAGTGTTGAACACCTTAGATGAATCAAGAAAAAGTGGGGAGATCAGCTTGCTTCCATTCTTTTCATGTTAACTGTCTTATAATTCTTAGTAGGGCAGTAGTAATACAGTCATTGGGGTAAAGGTCAGGCTGTGGTGGGGAATGAAAAGTGTTTTAGAAGATGAGTGTGAGTGCTGGGGAATGAAAATGTTTTAGAAGATGAGTGTGAGTGCATCTATTAATGCTGGCTAGAGGAGAGAGAATTCCTTTACAAGTCTGTGATTCAAGAGTTTAGTCGACGTACAGCCTTTATTTAAGGGTAGTACGAGAGATTTTTTCAGACTGCAGGGACACCATTTTCTTTGGATTATTCTTCCAGAATATAGACAGGATGGACTACTGCATCGGCTGCATTTGTAATACATTTAGCTGGTAAATTCTCAGTGTGTGGTGTGTCAGCTTTTAATTTAAGAGAAGCTTTTTAATGCTGGTACTGAGATCTGACTTGGAAGAAAATATTTGATGGTTATTTATTTGCATAGAACTTAGAGGTCAGTATGTTCTTCGTGTTTCACTGTTGCAGTCATTACATTTGGGTAATCTGCTGGCAGGTTGCCCTCAGTTAGCCTGAATAACAAAGTCTTGGGTCCTGCGTTGGTTGTTGACTCCTCTTCCATGACATCAGGTCATCAGGGGTATAAAACATGCAGCCGACGCCATTTTAATCCGTCTTTCTTGCCGCGCTTTGCCCGAAGCAAAAGCAGTTCGCAAGTGCCGGTCGGCCGACTCCTGAAATTTCTGTTTTAGAGTTTCAGAACCAAAGTCTTCAAACTTAAGCTAAGTATCCCGTTGGGGAAACTTTTTCTTGCTCTTTACCGATGTCAGTAAAAGTTTATAATTGTATTACTTGTGGGAAGCAAATACCTCATAAGGATTTTCATTTGTACTCTGTTCCTTGCTTAGGCCCTGATCACAACGTTCCTTGATGTCAATTTTGTGCTAAATTTAACCAACGCACTATTAAGCGTTGGTATATTTTTGCTTCTAAATACTTTGGTTCAAGATTTAACTATCCTGACATGTCGTCTGTTAGCAATCTGACTACCGGAATTCACAAAAAACGCAAAGAAAAAGACTCCTAAGCCAGTCGCCGGTTCACCGGTACTCAGTGAGGCGCTTTCGCAGCCCCTGATACCCGCTACTTTTGAGTCTCAGGCCTCTACCGAGATCCATTCGGAGTCCAGTATGCCACAAGATTCTGCAAGTATTGAACCCGCGGATGCCTCTCCCTTGGATGGGTCTGGAGCCGCTGAGCAGGCACCGGCTTCTGAGGGTGTTTTCAGGCCTCAACTTTTGTATATTAAACCGACGCCATCATCACAAACCAGGCCAGAAATTACTTCTAGGTCTAAAAAACCAATGCATGAGCCACGTGCTCAGCCCCTATGGCCTAAAAAATAAATTATCAAAATGGTTGAGGATTTAATTACCTTGATGAGGGGTTCCCAACCCCCCCCCCCCCCGCTAAGAGGCCTAGGCAAGGCACTGATGATGAATCTTCAGATCAGGTTTCCATTTCTTCTGATCAGGAATTTTCTATCCCACCTTATGAGGACTCTGATGCAGAGGAATCCATCTCTTCTGCTTCTCCTGAGGATTTCTGTTTTGGAGAGACTTTGCATACTTTAAGGGAACATTTTCATTGGGAGAGTCAGGACTTCTCAGAATCCAAAAAGAGGCTTCAAGATTTTCTTCTTCCTCAGCATAGGCCTTTGGCTATACCTCTTGTATTAGACATTGTTGATGTTTTCTCAGAATCAAGCATGGCTCCTGATTCCCTGCCTCCGGCTCCTAGTAAGCCAGGCAGATATTACAGGGCTCCTGACTCCCACAAATTTCTCTTCAAAAACCCTGCTGCTGACCCTGAAACTATTTCTCAGGGTCCCAAGGGTGTTAAGGCTTCTACAGCAAAAAATCCTACCCCTTCAGATAGAGACTCCAGGGCGCTGGATACATGGGGTAAGAAGGTTTATACGTCTCCAACCTTGGCAGTCAGGGCTTTAAACTGCCAGTTTCATATGCTTAAGTATCAACAGCATGTTATAGGCTTACTGAAACAGAAAATGATTTCTGATTGTGTGGAAAATAGTGTTACAGGATTTATTGAATTCAGCAGAACAGGTTGGAAAGCATACTTTGCAGTGTGGTTTTGATTCCTTGGAGGCCTCTTGCAGGGCCGCCGTAACTGAATCTGTGATAAGAAGGCATGCTTGGCTCAAGGAGCAAAATCTGCCTGATGATGTTAAAGCTAAATTGTTGGATGCTCCTTTACAGCAGGACAGTCTGTTTGGTAATAAGGCAGAAGAGGTTTTAAAAAAGTTGGAAGACAAAGCTAAATCTATGCAAACTGTAAAAGATTTCTTGCAAGTGCAGCCACCCAGGTTCAGTAGACATTGGCCTACTAAGAATTGGTCCTTTCCAGTGTCCAACAGAGCCGCTCAGGCCAAATCCAGACGCTCCAAAGGCACCAGGTTTCAGTCACAAGGATCTTACAGGACAAAACAATGGGGTGCCTCCACCTCCAAATCAGGAGGTAGCAAAGCACCACCCTACAGTAAACAGTCTCAATAACTTTCCTCTGCTATCTCCAAGCACTTATCTTTTGGCAACCCCTTTGGGGGGAAAACTAGCACTTCATGCTCAAAATTGGCATCTAATTACCCAGGACAAGTGGGTCTTAAATATAGTATCCCAGGGGTACAGATTTAATTTCCACACATTGCCAATTCCAAATGGATGGCCAGATCTGCCACCGAATCAGTGGGCAGAGGCCCAGAAATAAGTAATCTCCCTCATGGATATCTGGGCTATTCAACCAGTACCAGAAAAGGAAAAAGGACAAGGGTTTTATTCAAGACTTTTCCTGGTACCCAGAAAAGACAAATCATGGCGTCCAATTCTGGACTTATCCATTCTAAATACTTTCCTGGACATTCCAAAATTCAAAATGCTGACTTTACAACAGCTACTGCCTATGCTAGGCAAGAATTGTCTGGTTGGTAACTCTTAAAAGGTGCATACCTGCATATCCCTATCAGGGAATCCTGCAGAAGATACCTCCGCTTCAAAGCAGGCTATTTGCATTACCAGTTCTCTGCACTGCCCTTTGGCTTATCTTCTGCGCCCAGGGTCTTCACAAAGTGCCTGGCACAGTAATTGCATTTTGCAGACAAAGAAACATTCAAATGTATCCATATCTGGACGATTGTCTAATTCAGGCAGAGGACAAGGACACTCTTCTTCAGCATCTGGCGTTTGTAAAAAGGCTTCTAGCATGCCTAGGGTACACCATAAACAAAAAGAAATCACAACTGGTACCCTCTCAAATTATTACATTCCTGGGTGCAAGCTTGAATACAACTGCCCAGATGGCTTACCTCACGCCAGCAAATTCATTTGACAACATACTTCAAACAAGTGGCAACAAAAACCCAGCTATCTGCAAGACAAATTCTGCAGGCTTTGGGGTTCATGGCATCCTGCATTCTAATTCCATATGCAAGACGGCATATGAGGAAACTTCAGTGGTACCTAAAAAGCTTATGGAGTCAACATTGTCACAGCCTGGAAACCATGATTCCTCTCATTCCCTGCCTGCAACAGGAGTTCCTTTGGTGGGCAGAGGCATGTCACCAAAACAAGGGACTGTCATTCATTCTACCCCCTGCCACCCAAGCCGTGACTACAGATGCATCAGACTATGCTTGGGGGACCCATATGGCAGGGAGATGCATTCAGGGCAAATGGAGCCCAAATCAAATGCACCTACATATCAACGAGAAAGAAATGCTAGCTGTACAGAATGCTCTGACAGCCTTCAAGGACTTCCTTCATCCAGGACAACTACTGATAGACGGACAACACCACAGTTATATGGTACATAAGCAGGGGGTACCCACTCCTGCCCCCTTTGCAGACTTGCCATGGCCTTGTGGAACACAGCCTTGACTTACCAAATACATCTTCAAGCTCAATTCCTGCCAGGAAAGCAAAATACTCTGGCAGACGACCTAAGCAGGAATCTTATGGACCCACACGAATGGAAACAGGATCCACAAATCTTCAGCATGTTGACACGGAAATGGGGGAACCCAGACATAGATCCATTTGACTCTCCCCAAAACCATCAGTTGGACAAATTCTGCACAAGAACTTATCACAAAAAAGCATGGAAAGTGGATGCTCTATCCTTCAGCTGGAAAAACCTATCACTCTATGCCTTTCCCCCTCTGCCTCTACTTTCCAAGGTCTTACTAAAGGTCAGACAGGAAAAAACAAAAATGATTCTGATTGCTCCGGACTGGCCTCGCCAACACTGGTACCCACTTCTAAGGAATATGTCACACATTTCTCCTTGGTATTTGCCTCAAACACCTCATCTATTGTCTCAGCAGAACTATCAAATTCTGCACACTCAGCTCTAAACTTTGAATCTTGCAGCATGGCTAATCAACTAATTAAACCAATCACATCTCTCAGTAAACCTGTGATGGATGTTATTTTGGAGGCTAGAAGGCCTAGTACTAGAAAATCTTATGCTGATAAATGGAAGAGATTCTGTGCTTGGAACCAAGCACAAGGAATAGACACAGCAAAGCCCAATATTCCTCAGATTTTGCAATACTTAACTGAGATGCTTCACAAGGGCCTATCTTTTTCTTCAATAAAAATCCATGCCTCTGCCATCTCAGCTCATTACAACACAGAGCCTCCTCTCTCTTCTCATCCCCTGCTAAAGCAGTACCTCAGAGGGGCCAAAAATGTAAGGCCTCCCAGGAGAGCACCTACTCCTGCATGGGACCTCAGTTTTGTGCTGGAAAAACTCACCCTACCTCCTTTTGAACCAGCTGCTACTGCGGATATAAAATTTCTTTCTTGGAAGACAGCCTTTCTTTTAGCAGTCACTTCAGCTAGAATGGATTCAGAGCTACAGGCTCTCATGGCAGTGAAGCCTTTCATTATCTTTTACCCGGACAGGGTGGCCCTCAGGACCAATCCTTCTTTTATGCCTAAGGTGGTTTCCAGCATGGCTATTAACCAGACCATTCACCTGCCAACTTTTTTCCCAAATCCGCAGAACAAGGGGGAGTGGATTCTGCATTCATTGGATGTACACAGACCTCTAAGATTCTACTTAAACAGGACAAAATCTCTATGAAAGTCTGAGCAACTACTGGTGGCATTTGCTGCAGGAACAGAGGGGAAGGCTATATCAAAGCAGACTATTTCAAAATGGATAAGCCATTGTATTAGTTTCTGCTACCTGCACCATGGTAAACCTGTGCCCAAGGTGATCAGATCCCATTCCACCAGGACTGCTGCTATTTCTGCAGCCTTTTGTCAGAGGGGTTCCTACCAGAGACATTCTAGAAGCTGCTACTTGGAGCTCAGTTCATACGTTCACAAAGCGTTACCGTTTACCTCTCTTTTCTAAATCCTGAGCAGGCTTTGCCACTGCAGTCCTGCAGGGCCTTATAGCTGCTCCTAATGCTGTTTAATTCCATCCTCCCATCCATAGCTTTGGGATTCTACCCAAATGTAATGACTGCAACAGTGAAACACTAAGAACATAGTACAGTTGTGTACACTTACCATAAATGTAGATGTTCGAGTGTATTCACTGTTGCAGTCTGGGTTACCCACCCGCCAGCCCCCTTTCTTCTCTATTTTTATACCTCTTTTTTCCTTCACTGTGCTCAAAAGCCTTTGTGGTGTATTTGCTTTTAGTTGAAGGTACATTTTTTGTGGTCTAAAGTACATGTGTGTGTATATACATATATATATATATATATATATATATATATATATATATATATATATATAATGTGTGTGTGTGTGTGTATATATATATATATATATATATATATATATATATATAATTTATTTATTTATTTATTTATTTTTTGTTCCCCATTTTGAGGGCACCTGACAATCTGGGGCAAAAAAAAACTGATTAAAACTGCGTCGGCTGCATGTTTTATACCCCCTGACGACCTGACATCATGGAAGAGGAGACAGCAACCGAAGCAGGACCCAAGACTTTGTTATTCAGGCCGACTGAGGGCAACCTGCCAGCAGATTACCCAAATGTAATGACTGCAACAGTGAATACACTCGAACATCTACATTTATGGTAAGTGTACACAGCTGTACTTTTCTTTTGTTAATTAAGGCGGCCACAGTGAGTATGATATCTGAGTTGAATTGATTGGTGATGCTTGCATTTCAGTGTGGTGTGGATGGGGTTGGTTGGCTTATTTGTCCGTAGTTAAGTAGATAGCTTATTGATGACCAGAAGAGTTTAGGGAGTATATTGGTGTGTATTTTGAAGTGTGGTGGTGTAGAATTTCTTAGATTTAATGCAGTATTTGGTTTTGCTTCTGAAATGTTATTTTTTTTTTCCTGGACTTTATCCTGTGGTGTAACTTTCCAAGCCTTCTGCCTCCTTTTCTTGGAAAATCTTTTGATCAAATGTTATCCATGTCATTATTCCTCACAGTAGGGTCTTGGATCCGAGCCAGCAACTTTAGCTTGGAGAGATCTGAGGCTCAAGATCCTCCCTCTCCCATAGTTCTCTGCTGCCCTTTAGCCCCCAGATCTCGTTTGCTGCATTCCGCTGTAGACGTGATGCTTGGCTCTCACTCGGCTAGTGTCAGATAAGTGTGATTTAAACTTCGTTTAAGTTAGATTTAAGCTTGTTTTATTATTTAGCTTTATTAGTTGTCGCCTTTTTACTGACCCTCCCTTAGACAACTTAGATATTTGGTAGATTTTTCCCCTTTGTGAGTTAGGTGTTTGGTACCTTATTTTCTTGGAATCTTCTTAGTATGCATGTGTTCTTGTAGATTGGTGTTTTAACCTTTTTCTGTTATGTCTGAGGAAACCCTACGGGTTGAAGAAGTTCTCCTCGTGGGCAGAAGATACCCATTTCTGACTCGCGTGAGGAGTGTTGTTTTTTTAGGGGCTCCTCACTTGGAGGTTGGATGCAACATTTGTGCTACATTCAACCCCCAGGGCCTTAGCAGAGCACCACAAGAAGTTGTTACTTAAAGGTATGGCGCAGGGGGTTCCATATGTTTCCTCTCTTCCCAAGGTCTCCCCTTTTGTTTCTAAAGGGAAGGACCCTCCCATTCATACGGGGGTTCCTCCTTCTTCAAAAAAACATAGGCTGTTGGATTCCAGATCTAACTCCAGCCCAGGCTGTACTAGATCCAAGATTTTCAGATCCTAGATCCTTGGATTCTTCAACTGGATCCAGGACCTCCTCAGAATCTGGTCTGTCATATCCAGTCAAGACCAGACCAGCGTCTGATCCGATTGCTTCTACCTCTTGACCTTCGGATCCGACAGGTGTGTCAGGTCCTCCTATTGTTACAGAGGATTCGGCTCAGCCTGAATCCTTCAGGCATTTGTTACCATCGGCTCCTAGACCTGAGAGCCGAATGCCAGAACTTAGACACAAATCTTCAGGATCGAAGGTGGGATCCCCAGCTAAGTCTGCCCACTCATCCACTTCCTCCAGGTCATCTGGAAGCTTGTTTCTATCAGATATGGACAGGATGATGAGGAGCTTCCTCAAAGCCCAGATAGAGTTGGGGCTCCTGGTGTCCCCAGCCCGCCTGGCTAGGGGAGCCTCTCCAATCCCAGGTTACCATTTTCCTCTTCCGACTCTAGAGGCTTTGGAATCTCAGGTCCTGGAAATGAGTGGTGAGATCCTGACGGTATCAAGTCTTCCCTTTTTCTCGACTCTGTAGGGTCCCTGGCCTGCTCTTTGCCTCCGCTCTTGGATCAGAGTGGTCTTTGTGCTGGAGCAGTCAGTGCCGGCTCCCTGGGGATGCAGTCTGTTTCGGGCCTTTCTGATGCATCTCTACCTCTTGGAGTGTCTGCTCTAGACAGGTTGGGATTGGTATCGTCCAGTGACTGCAGGGCTGTGTCTTAGTCCTTGTTTCTAGGTGGCTTTGGCCTCCGGGATTGGGGAGGAGACTTCTTCCATCCTGTTGGCCTTCAGGGCGGTAGAGAGCACCTTCTTCAGGACTGGAGCAACATCTCCTGCTCCTCTGTGTCCACCCCTACCCTTCTGTACTTTGGGTGATGAGACTTCACATCCTGTCCAGGGTCAGCCCTGCCGTACTAGCCTTCAGGCGGCGTCCATCCCACATGGGATCCCTGAATCTTCTGAGTCTTCCCCAGAGCCTCCCACAGAAGAGGCACCTTGTAAGAGAAAGTGCAAGAGGAGGCACTTGGACTCACCCATGGAGTCCCTCACAGATGACACGGACCTCTATGAAGGAGACAGGTCCTCCCGATATCCGCCCAACGATTTCTCCTTTGGAGACATCCTTAAGCATAAGGCCGTATGATCTCCCCAATCCCTGCCTTTGAAGGAGTCCGTGTTTCTGAAGGCTTTCAGGAATGGCCCTTCTACTTTCTGGGTGTCCCCTCCTGCTGATGAGTTGGTGGATCTTATCCCCAGCCGGGCTTGGAAGGAACCCCACACTGTGGAACCAGTACCTAAGGGAGCTGACATGTCCTTAGTCCTCCCATAGGTTGACACTTCTGGAGCCAACGAGTCCCAGTCTATGCCATCGTGGTTACCGCTGCCACCAAAAAGAAACTGGCACTACAGAACTCCACAGTCCCCCCCAACAGGAAGTCTCGGGTGACTGACTGGCATGGGAAGCGTGTGTTTGTTTCAGCTACCTTTGGACTGATGGCAATTTACCTGGCACACTTCACCCACCTTCAAAGGGATTTGGTCAAAAAACTTACCACTTCCCTTAGAGTTTTTGCCAGAGGACGACCTCAAGAAGGCGTTTCCCAAGCTGTCTACGCTGACGTCTCTTGCTAATTCCTTGATGAGGTTAATTTCCAATGCTGAGGAAGCTACCTCTTGAGCAGCAGGTACCAGCATAGTTATTAGGCTGCATACTTGGTTATGACTATGCAGGTTTGCGGAATCCTTCAAAGCGTCTTTTACCAATGCTCCCTTTGACAGGTCCACCTTCTTTGGACCTTCTGTGAAAGACATTCTGATCCTTAGTGAGCGGGAAGGGAAGACCTTGTCCACTTTTGGGATCAAGTTTTCTACTCCTCAGAGGTTGTTCTCTGAGACCCAGCCAGGAGCTAAGAAGATGTGATTCTAGAGGTCAGTCAGCCTTCCAGGATGCTCCTGATGATTCCTCTTCTCCCTAGATGTGGGGGGGGGGGGGGTCCTGCAAAATCAGGACTCCAAGGAACCTTTCTCTGAGCAACCCTTTCAGTGCTCCTGAAGAGTTGTCTGACTGCCCTGCCCTGGAGGTAGTCGGTGGTAGTCTTTCCCTTCACCCACTAGCCTCAGCAAGCATTACTTCCAATCAGTGGGTGTTAGACATCATTTCCAGGCATTATTTCATTCCCTTTTTTTAACCACCTCCAATATGAAGGCATCGCCCTGATCTACCACCCTGCCAGAGGGAGATGGCCTTCAAGGAAGTTTTACAACTTCTTCAAAAAAGAGCCATCCAAGAGGTCAAGGCAGGATAGAGAGGATCCGGAACTTAATGTCACTTTTGTTAGTGCCAAAAAGGGCTGGGGACCAGAGTCCTATTCTGGACCCCAGCAAGTAGAATCTATTGGTCAAGAAGCTCAAGTTCACACCTTCACTTCTGATTAGGGACCAGTCATTGCCAATTCAGAGCCCTGCCCTTTGGACTCATTACAGTCCCCTGGATGTTACCAAATGTATGGCAGTGGTGGTGGCTCACCCTAGAAGCTGCAGGGATTCCAGATGTTTCTGTACCTCAACGATTGGCTCATTATGGCACCCATGACGCATAGACTGTCACAAGCTGTCCGATATGTTCTGCTCTTGTTCAGCCAATTGGGGGATAGCAATGAACCTCTCAAAGTCAAATCTGGTTCAGACGCAGAAATTATAGTTCATAGGTGTCCAGCTAGACTCTGCCTCAGAAATTGCAGCATTACCTCCTCCCAGAGTACAGCTGATCTGGGAATAAGTCAGGCAAGTCTTAAATCCGCCGGTCCACTTGGTTCTTCGGACCCTAGGATCCGTGGTCATGGTCATACAGCTTGTGCCATTAGGAAGGTACCATATGTGTGTTCTGCAGTGGACCTTGGCAGTTGAGTGGTCCATCCTGTCTCAACCCATGTCCATAAAATTTATGCCAGTGTGCAGACACCTTCTTTGGTGGCTTCAGTCTCAGGATCTCAATCTAGGCAGGCCCTTTTCACTCCCTCCGCCCAAGATCATGATGACCACGGATGCTTTCCTGTTGGGGTGGGGACATTTCCGGAGGAGAACAGTTCAAGGCATGTGGTTCCCCCATAGAGACCAAATTCCACTTAAACTTCTTGGAAATGAGCTGTCGTCCTTTCCTTGCAAGCCTTTCAGGATTGCCTCCCTCTGGGAACTGTTGAAGTTCAGACGGACAACGTGGCAGTGGTCTGATGCATCAACAAACAAGGGGGAACACAATCTTACCCATTGTGCAGAGAGGCCACGAGAGAGTGGAAATAGGCGATGTCTTCAAGGTGCTTTCTTCTTGCAACAGATACACCTGGGGGCTCCCATGTGTTGGTCAACAAGCTCAGTAGAACAATATTGAGCCCTCACGAGTGGTCCCTCAGTCCGATAGTGGTGAAGCAGATCTTCGATCATTGGGGTCAACCATGCTGCGATCTCCTTGCCTCCCCTGCAAACAAGTGCAGCATGTGCATCGCCCTGATTTCCCCCCTCCTGGGAAGTCAACGAGGGATGCTGTAGTCCACAATTGGCCTCTGGGCCTCCTCTACACTTGGCCTGAAAGTTTTGCAGAACGTGCGACGACTGAAAAAGTCCCTGATCCTCATTGCCCCTTTCTGGCATCGTTTAAGCATGGTTTCCCATCCTAAGGTCTCATCTGAAGTATTCTCCTTGGATACTGGCTCCCCTTCAGTATTTCTTCTCCCATCCCTCAGTGCTCCGTCTTCCCAATCTTTGGACCCTTTGTCTTTACTGCATGGTTTCTTCTATTCCAGTGATTTTGAAACAGTCCAAGCTAGCTCCCCCCTTGAAGAATATTATCCTGGCCTCCCAAAAACCTTCCACTAGAAAAGGTTATCATTGTAAATGGAAAAGGTTTTCTACCTGGGCTAAGAGCAGGAATCTAGACCCCTTTTCTGCTTCTGTGCCAGATATTCTCTTGTTCTTGTCCTCACTTTTTCAGGAAGGGGGCAAGTTTTTCTACTATAAAGCTTCAGTTGGCTGCAATTTCCAATTTTCATGAGACTAGGATACTTGCGCTCTCTTCCAGATTTTGTAAAGCCTTCATGAAAGGTGTTTTCTTTCTAAGACCGCCTGCTTAGGATCCTTCACCTCCTTGGGATCTAACCTTAATGCTGCAATATCTGACTCAGAGCCCCCTTGAACCTGCTACTTAGTGCCATTTCAGATTTTTGTCATGGAAAACGGCCTTTCTAGTAGCCATAACTTTGGCTAAGAGGGTGTCTGAGCTGCAAGCCCTTTCAATTGGTTCCCCCCTTATATGTTCTTTCACAAAGGTAGTGTCTCGTAGAACAAATCCATCCTTTTTGCCCAAGATTTCCACTGAATCCAATCTAAATCAGTCTATTCAGTTACCAGATGTTCGTGTTTCACTGTTGTAGTCATTACACTTGGGTTATCCTGCTGGCAGGCTACCCGCAGTCGGCTTGAATTCCAAAGCCTTGGTCCAGCGTTGGTTGCTTTCGCCTCTTCCCTGACGTCAGTGCACCAGGGGTATAAAAGATGCAGCCGACGCCATTTTTTCAGTCTTTCTTGCCGCGTGGTGCCCGAAGCAAAAGCAGTTCGCAAGTGCCAGTCGGCCGACTCCTGAGATTTTTGAAATTGAATTTCAGATCCAAAGTCTTCAATAAAGCTAAGTACCCTGTTGGGGAAACTTTTTTCTTGCTCCAGACTGATGTCAGAAAAAGTTAACAATTGTATTTCTTGTGGGAAGCAAATACCTCATAAGGATTTTCACTCCTACAGTATCCCTTGCCTAGGCCCTGACCACGATGTTGCTAGTTGTCAGTTTTGTGCTAGATTTAACCAACGCACTATTAAGTGTCGGTACGATTTTGCTTTTCATTACTTTGGCAGAAGGTTTAACTACATAATGCCGTCGGAACAGCCGACGACCGGAGTTCATAAAAAGCGCAAGGAAAAAGAAAAGGACAGGCATCCGAGGTCCACAACCGACGATGAAGCCTCTACTAGGCCAGTCGCCAGTTCTCAGTGAGGTGCTTTCGCAGCCCTGACCCCCGCTACCTCAAAGCCACAGGCCGCCTCCGACTCCCACGTGGAGACAGCTAGGTCTCTGGATACCCAATATATTGGGCCTTCGGAAACTAATTCCCTCAGATGGGTCCAGAGCCGCTGAGCAGGCATCAGCTTCTGAGGGTGTCTTCAGACCTACACAGCTTTATATCAAGCCAACTTCAGCATCAAAGACAAAGACTAAAACAGTTTTAAAGACAAGAAAACAAGTACAGCATTCTCCAGGACAGACTTCCATGCCTAAGAAACAGATGCTCAAAATGGCCGAAGACCTAATTACTTTGATCAGGAGCTCCCATCCCCCTCCTGATAAGAGGCCTAAACAAGACACTGAATATGATTCCTCTGATCAGGTTTCCATTTCGTGTGACTCCTCTTCAGAACAGGGATATTCTATTCCTCTGTATGAGGGTTCTGATGCTGAAGAATCTATTCCTTCAGCTTCTCCTCCTGAGGATTATTCATTTGGGGAAACCTTGCATACCATGAGGGAGCATTTCCACTGGGAGAGCCAAGATTATTAGGATTCTAAGAAAAGGCTCAGAGACTTTCTTTTACTTTCTCAGCACAGAACTCTTGCTATTCCTCCTGTTCTAGACATTGTAGATTATGTCTTTTCAGAGTACGGCCTGTCTCCTGACTCTTTACCTTCCTGCACCTGTTAAGCCAGACAGATACTACAGGGTTCCAGATTCTCATAAATTTCTATATAAAAACCCTGCCGCTGACCCAGAAACTATTTCACAGGGTCCCAAAGGGGTCAAAGCTGCTTCTGCAAAAAACCCTGTCCCCTCAGACAGAGATTCTAGGGCAGTAGACAGATGGGGGAAAAAGTTTACACTTCTGCTACCTTGGCTGAAAGGGCTTTAAATTGTCAGTTTCATATGCTTAAATATCAGCAATATTTAATGTCTCTGTTAAAACAGAAAATGTTGACAAATTCTGAATGTGCTGAGAACAAGGAATTGCAGGATGTATTGCATGCAACTGAACAAATGGGAAAGCATACTTTGCAGTGATTCACTGGAGGCCTCTTGCAGGACCGCTGTAACAGGCTCGGTCATTAGAAGGTATGCTTGGTTAAAAGAACAGACTCTGCCTGATCATGTTAAAGCAAAATTATTGGATGCTCCATTACAGCATGATACTTTGTTTGGTGTTAAGGCAGAAGAGGTGTTGAAGAAAATGGAGGATAAAGCTAAATCTATGCAGACAGTGAAGGATTTCTTACAGGTGCAGCCACCCAGATTTAGCAGAAACTGGCCTAAGAATTGGTCCTTTCCCATGTCAGACAGACCACAAAGAGGCAGATACAGAATCCCTAGAGGCAGACAACAGCCTCAGGGCTCATAGAGGCCCAAACAGTGGGGTGCTTCTACCTCCAAAAGTGGAGAAGACAAATCACAGCCATATAGGAAACAGTCCCAATGACTTCCCTCTGCCAATGCCAAGCTTTTATCTTTTGGTAGCACCCTTAGGGGGAAAGCTAGCACTTTTTTTCCAAAATTGGCACATGATTACCCAGGACAAATGGGTCTTAAATATAGTCTAGTCTCTCAGGGCTTACAGGTTCCACTTTCACACCCTTCCAAAGGCAAAAGGTATGCCAGACCTGCCACACAATCAATGGGCAGAGGCACAAAACCAAGTTTCATCCCTCATGGACATGAGGGCTATTCAGCCAGTGCCACAACAAGAGCAGGGACAAGGATTTTACTCAAGACTTTTCTTAGTACCAAGAAAGGACAAAGCATGGAGAACGATTCTGGACCTGTCTATTCTAAATACTTTTCTGGACGTTCCGAAATTCAAAATGTTGACTCTGCAGCAGCTTCTGCCCATGCTGGGCAAAAAGGCTTGGCTTGTAACTTTGGACCACAAAGAGGCATACCTGCATGTCTCAGTCAGATAGTCTTGCAAAAGATACCTCAGATTCTTAGCTGGCTCAAAGCACTACCAATTCTCTGCACTGCCCTTTGGCTTATCTACTGCACCCAGGGTCTTCACAAAATGCCTGGCACCAGTAATTGCATTTTGCAGACAAAAAGGAATTCAGATATATCCCTACTTGGACGACTGCCTTATTCAAGCAGAGGCCAAAGACATTCTACTAAAGCATCTGACGTTTGTAAAAAGATAACTAATTTGCCTAGGGTACACAGTAAACGAAAAGAAATCAAAACTAGTACCCTCTCAAGAGATAATATTCCTGGGTGCAAGCTTAAATACAACTGCCCAGATGGCTTATCTCACGCCAGACAAATAAAGGCATCTGACTTCTTTCTTCGAAAACATGGCAACAAAGACCCAGTTATCTGCAAGAAAGATTCTGCAGGCTCTGGGCTACATGGCCTCCTGCATTCTGCTAATTCCATATGCAAGACTGCATATGAGGAAACTACAGTGGTACCTAAAAGGTGTTTGGACTCATCATTGCCACAGCCTGGGATCATTACTTTCCCTCATTCCTTGCCTACAACAGGAGTTTTGATGGTGGGCACAGGCCTGTCACCACAACAAGGGACAGCCATTCACATTACCCACAGCCAGGCAAACACTAACAACAGATGCATCAGATTATGCCTCGGGGCCCCACATAGCAGGAAAATGTATTCAGGGCACATGGCCCCCAAGCCAAAGGCATCTACACATCAATCAAAAAGAGATGCTTGCTGTACAAAATGCCCTGACAGCCTTCAAGGACCTACTTCATCCAGGACAGCTGCTGATAAAGACTGACAACACCACAGTCATGTGGTACATAAACAAGCAGAGGGGCACACATTCCTACCCCCTCTGCAGACAAGCCTTGATTTTGTGGAACACAGCATTGACTTACCAAGTACACCTGCAAGCACAATTCTTTCCAAGAAGAAGAAATGCTCTGGCAGACGAACTAAACAGAAACCTCATGGTCCCTCACGAGTGGAAACTAGATCCCCAAATCTTCAGCATGATAACAAGGAAATGGGGACGCCCAGACATAGATCTTTTTGCCACCCCTCACAACTGCCAATTTCAGAGATTCTGCACAAGGACTTATCACAAACAAGCATGGAAAGTGGATGCCCTGTCATTCAACTAGAACAACCTTACAGTATATGCCTTTCCTCCACTGCCTCTCCTCCCCAAGGTACTCCTAAAGGTCAGACAAGAGAAGCCACAAATGATACTGATCGCCCCGGATTGGCCATGCCAACACTGGTACCCAATCCTAAGGAGCTTGTCCCAAGGCCCAGCCTGGACATTGCCTCAAATTCCTCATTTACTGACCCAACAAAATAGTCAGATCCTGCACAGCCAACTCGGAACTCTAAATCTAGCTGCATGGAGGATACTGTTAACCATTCAGAATACACCTCTCTCTAAAGCGGTTATGGATGTCATTTTGGAGGCCAGGAGGCCCAGCACCAGAAAATCTTATGCAGAAAAACAGAAGAGATTCTGTGCTTGAAACCAGGCACAAGGAATTGCCACGCTTGTTCCAGATATTCCTCAGATTTTACAATATCTAACTGAGATGCTGGACAAAGGCCTAGCCTTCTCATCAATTAAGATCCATGCCTCTGCCATTTCAGCTCATTACAATACAGACCCACCTATTTTTTCATATCCATTGCTTAGGCATTTCCTCCGGGGGGGCCAAAAACATAAGACCTCCAAGGAGAGCACCAATACCTGCATGGGACCTCAATTTTGTCTTGGAAAAACTCACAATGCCTCCTTTTGAGCCAGCCAATACATCTGGCATACAATTCTTATCATGGAAAACAGCTCTGCTCCTAGCAATAACTTCAGCAAGAAGAGCCTCAGAGTTCTAGACATTAATGGCTGTAGAACCTTTAATTATCTTCCATCCGGACAGGGTTTCTCTAAGGACAAACCCAACATTTATGCCTAAGGTAGTGTCCAGTGTGGCTCTTGACCAAACCATTCGTTTGCCCACTTTTTACCCAAACCTGCAGAATAAAGGGGAGAGACTTCTGCATTCTTTGGACGTACAGACAGCTAGGTTTCTACTTGGACAAAACTAAAGCTTTCAGAAAGACTGAGCAACTTTTAGTGGCATATGCTGCAGGATCACAAGGAAAGGCTATCTCAAAGCAGACTATTTCAAAATGGATAAGACACTGCATTCATTTCTGCTATTCACAACATGGTAAATCAGTGCCTAAGGGCATTAGACCAAATTCTACCAGGGCAGCAGCCACCTCAGCAGCCTTCCTCAGAGGAGTACCAACCAAGGATATTGTGGAGGCTGCAACTTGGACTTCAGTGCACACTTTTACTAAGCACTACCACTTGCCTCTTTACTCTAACTCCAGAGCAGGCTTTGCCACTGCAGTCTTGCAGGGCCTTATAGCTACTCCTAATTCTATTTAGACCCAGCCACCCAACCTCAGCTTTGGGATTCAACCCAAGTGTAATGACTGCAACAGTGAAACATGATGAACATAGTACAGTTGTGTACCTACCATAAATTTAGATGTTCGAGTGTATTCACTGTTGCAGTCCAGGTTACCCACACACCCACCATCCCCCTTTCTTTGCTGGGACTTATCTGTACTGATCTACCCTATACAACCTATGTGGTGTATTTGCTTGTAGATGTAGTTATTGTTATTTTAGTGCATGCTTTTATTAGCAATGTTTTTTAGCCTACCCTTTTGGGGGCACCTGACGGGGGCAAGAAAAACTGAAGAAAATGGCATTGGCTGCATCTTTTATACCCCTGGTGCACTGACGTCAGGGAAGATGCGACAGCAACTGACGCCGGACCAAGGCTTTGGAATTCAGGCCGACTGCGGGTAGCCTGCCAGCAGGATAACCCAAGTGTAATGACTGCAACAGTGAATACACTCTAACATCTACATTTATGGTAGGTACACAACTGTACTTTTTCTTTCCCAATTATTCCAGTAAAGGATAGTACATTCTGCATACTTTCAATTTACACAGGGAAGTGCGATTTTTATCTGCATAGGACTGAGGAGTTTCGCAAATTAGACCAGCTTTTTATGGCCTTTTCTCCAAATAGACGTGGCCTTCCCCATTTCTAAAGTGATGAGCTCTAAATGGATTTCCAGCTGTAGCTTCACAATCTACACCAAAAAGCATCTTGCAGTCCCGGGAAAGGGTAGAGCTCATTCTGCTAGGTCTGTGGTTACTTCTTCAGCCTTTATGGCCAGACTCTCCATTGACCATATTTGTGCTGCTGCCACTTGGTGTAATTCTCACACCTTTATATCACGTTACAAACTGGATTTGGTTTCCAGGAACAAGGCTTCCTTTGGTTCCACAGTGCTTCGACATGTCCTTTCTCGAGGCTGCCCAGGATAAATAGTAGTTGGGGACTCTGACCCTACTGTGAGGAATAAAGACATGGATAACATCAGATAGAGTTGTGTACTTAATATAACTTGGCATCCGTAATCCTGTGTCATTATTCCTCAAATTTCCCTCCTGCCATCCCTCTTTTTGGGTCTGTGAGGAAGTTGGGAGTGTTGTGGGATCTAGGGCTATCTTCTTTTTTTATTACCTTTTTGGTTGTAGTGATGATGACTATGTCAGCAAACTTGATCTGAGGGTTAGAGGGCAGCAGGGGATTATGGGAGAGGGAGGAGCTTGTGCCTTGGATCTGTCTAAGCTAAAGTTGCTGTCTCGGTCCGATGATGGATCCAAGACCCTACTGTGTGGAATAATGACACAGGATAACAAAGATGTCAAGTTATGGTAAGTACATAACTGATTTTTTGTAGATTGCCATGGAGCAGGGTTGACTTTGACTCTTATAATTTGGAGATCACATCATCTAATGGCAGTTAAGTACATCCCATTTATAAAGGTGTAATGTGTTGATAGAAGTGTTGGCTTATGGATTTGTAATGGTGTGTTTTAGAGCAGAGGTTGATTAACTGCAGAAGTAGGAAGGTGATCACCTGTTGTGTCTGAGAGGATGCC
>NC_056737.1:877858457-878058457 GCF_019279795.1 Protopterus annectens | reverse complement strand
GTCTTTTTCAGTGTGTCAGGAATCTCTCTGTGTCTTGGGTTGAGAGCTCTCGTACACAAACTGGGATTCCAAGAGAATATTCAAAAGTCTTTCTTGACTCCGTCACACAGGAGTATGTTCCTGGGATGTCAACTGGACAGCTCAATTAAGAGCTTTTCTTCCACTGGAAAAGTAGATATTTATCTAGATCTATTTCTAAGGTTTTTCATTTAGACTTTGGTTACTCCAAGGGAATACGTCAAGATTTTGGGTCTCATGGCATCAGTGATTCTCTTGATACCCCCTGGTAAGACTCCCCATGGGAAAGATAAAGTGGTATCTGAAATCTCTTTGGTCCCAGAATCAACACCCTTTTCGATTTCCAGTGCTGGGGTTTGTCAGACAAATTTTTTTGGTGGAGACCACAGTTATTCTTAAATTCAAATCTTCCCTTTTCTCTCCCTGTTCCAAAGTAGTCAGACGCTTTGGACTTTCCCTGAGGAGCAGTTTCAGAAGCAATAAAAGTACAGGGGTGTGGGACAAGGGCAGATGCAAGCACATAAATATCAAGAAGGTGCTTGCCCTGATCAAGGCACTCAACTCTGTGAAACATCTTTGGTTTCGGGGTCCTCTTCATCAAGTGGTTGCAGACAATACCACAGTCATGTGGTACATCGGCAAGCAAGGGAAAACCATGTCGCACCCCCTTTGTAGACTAGCCATGTTAGCTTGGGATATTGCTTCACAACAATGTCACTCTACAGGCATCCTACATTCTGTCAAAGACCAGGACAGACCCCTCGCCAATAAAATCTAGTCAGAGTTTCTTCAAGATTTGGTCCATCTGTGGGGAGTTCCTCAAGTAGACCTCTTAGCCTGCTCTCTGAATAATCAAATGGCAAGATTCTTTTCCAGGACTTCATGGACAGATGTCTTTTCTTTTCTTCAGATAGGAATGTGCTTGTATGTTTTCCCATCCTTTCTAATAATATCCAGGGTAGGTGAAAATTCAGAAGGAATCCCCCAAGATCATTGTGGTGACTCCCTTCTTGCTAGTGCAACAGTGGTTCTCCCTTCTTTTGGAAATGGCCAGGAGCAATTACCACAAGCTTCCACAGATTGGATCTATTCACTCAAGAACAGGGGTGTTTGATACACCCTGATACAAATCAACCTCAGTTGACTGTGTGGGTGAAAGGGTCTTAATTCCTTTTGGGAACTTGTTTACTGAGGACTTGCAGCAGGTACTAATAGACACAAGAAAGCTTGCTGCTAGAAGATCATACATTACCAAATGGAAAAATTTTTCTAGTTGGTGCCAACAACATAACCAGCACCCATTTAATTCTAGTTGTTTTCTTGTTCTACAGTGTTTGTCTGAGTTACTGTCCAATGGCCTTTTATTCCTCTATCAAGGTTAATTTATTGGCCATTTCAGCATGTGTGCCCATGGATCCTTACCTTTCAGTGTAGTCTCGTGTCAAAAATGTTCTTGTAGTCATTGGCCATTTGGGCAGTTTTTCCATCTCTCTCAACTTTCTGATTTAAAAGCCCACATTTGCACTTTATTCCCCCCTTTCCTGTAACTAGTTCAGTCCAGATACAGATTCTTAGTTTTAGCACTTGAATTTGCTTATTCATGATCAGCACTTGTTCATAACTTGTAAGCACTAAATAACCTACTAATTACTACAGCACTCAACCTTCCTCATTACCTAGCGGAAAACCGTTTTGGTACTTACTTTCCTCACTTGCTTAGAGAAAAACAGCTCTTGTACTCACTTTCCTCACTTATCTAGAGGAAAATAGTTTTTTATTCAGGCTTGTCCAAGGGTCAGCTCCCAGTGTTCTCTCCTGTCTATCTGATGAATCTGGGCATCTTGGGGCAATGTAGAAATTGCATCATGTACACAGACAACCCTCTCCTCCTACCACCCAACACTACAACCTGTGAGAGATGCACTTATCTAGCCAAACTGGAGGTAAAGCTCTCTCCAATCAAGACTGAACTTGACAGTCAAGAGGAGAAGGTAAACATTTGCACCACACCACACTCCTCGCATAGTCTCACTAAATCTACACCACCAAAATCAACACATAGAAACACAAAAACATTCGCTGAAGCTCTCAGTAATAATCTGCTCAAGCAGCAGGGACCTCCAAAGCAGAAATGCAAGCAACTTCCACCCCCCAACACAACCCAAATGACACATAGCCCGCAGACTCAGTATGCCACTCAACTACAGCCAATAAGGCAAAACAACGTACCCAACACACTAGTCATAGGTGACTCTATAGTCAAGCACACTGATGTCCCACTCAGCAGGCTAAACAAAGAGAAGGTTACTGTCAGCTGCCTGTCTGGTGCCAGGATCCACCACATAACCCACGCACTCAGGTCACTCCACAACAAGTACAAATATGACTTGTCATTGTCTATGTTGGTGTGAACGACCTCAGACGTGCCTCCCTGGACTACATGAAAAGAGACATGGAAGAGCTCTCCAGTCTTGTAGTCTAGGCAGGTATGACCCTAGCCTTGAGTAGCATTCTGCCATCACCCAGAATGATGCCGCAGTACAAGGACAAAATGATTGACTTCAACAATTGGCTAAGCTTCTGGTGCCATTCTAAAGGGATCCAGTATCTGTCTGCCTGGGATGACATGGTCGACAGACCACGATGCTTTGCCAGAGATGGCCTGCACTTGTCACCCCTGGGATTCCGGATACTGGCTAAGGTTCTTGCTGCCCCTTATAGTGCCTTTTTTAGGCAAGGTTCAAATGACAAATTCACCACCGTGACAGGAACAGGCAAGCAAAAACTGAGGGTGATGCTACTAATGCTAGAAGTATAAATCTCAAAATGCACTCACTCGAGGCACTCCTTAAAATGGAGAACATAGATGTCTGTGCAGTGACTGAGACCTGGTTCAAGGCTCCAGAGTGCACCCCTGCACTACCAGGCTATAACTCATACCACGCTTTTCAGCCATGTAACCTGGACCGGAACACCAAAGGCGGAGGTGTCCATATTCATTAAGGATATCCACACCTCCAGGCTAGTTGCTCAGCTTAATGCAGTCGAGGTTATCCAAGTGCAACTAACTCTGGGCAAAACTGCAATCCAAATTGTAGCTTGCTACAGATCACCCACCGTGCCCTAGGATTCCCACTCCTCTCTTCTTGATGTACTGGAAAATATTAGGGTTCAACCAAACACCCTAATAATGGGCGATTTCAACTACCCCATCATTAACTGGGAAAACTACTCGTGTACCAACTCCTTCGCTCAACGCTTTCTGGAATTTATAAACCCCAATGCCCTGGATCAACTTATCCACACCCCCACCAGGGGCAACAATATCCTAGATCTAGTCATTACCAACATGAGTGACCGGTGTTCCACACCTGAAGTCAACTCCTCGTTGGTCTGATCCGACCATAAGCTAATCACCCTTGATATCCACGTCCCACCCCCACCCCTCATTAAGGAAACCATTGTAAAAAATTTCTCCAAAGCCAACTTCATGCTTCTTAAGACAGAAGTGGTGAACTTTATGACACCCGTGCAGATGGACAATACAGTTACGACTACTGAATCCTACACAATTGCACTTTATAAGCACTTACATGAATGCATAGATTGTACTATCCCAAACAGAACCAAGACGCTCTCTTCCAAAAAAAGGAAGCCAATCTGGTGGTCCCCTGCCATAAGCAAACTGTACAACAGAAGGAAGAAACTGTTGCAAAAGAGAGTAAAATCCCATGAGTGGAGGAGCTCCCTGGTCAGCCTCAGTAAGAAGCTGCGATCCCTGATAAAATCCTCCAAAACTAGTTAAAACAAAATCACCACTGATTCTAAAGACAACCACAAAGCATTCTATAGCTATGTCAAGAATCTCAATGGCAACACTCAGATCTGCTCTGTTACAGCACAATGGCACTAAATATACAGACCCAACTGATATTGCCAACATCCTGGCAGATAGGTTTAGTGCTAACTTTACCCCCCCTCTCACCCCCTAAAGAGCCCATCTCTATACCGGAAGAATGCAACGTTCCTGTAATCACGGCTACACAGGTAAAAAAACACACTCTCCAAAGCCAAGAACACAGCATCCATGGGACCAGACAACATCCCAGGCTGCGTTCTACACAAACTACAGAATGAATTGACACCCCACCTAAGTACCATGTTCAGTCATAGCCTCACCTCAGGCTTTGTGCCTGCTTGAATGGTGCACAGCAACGGTTATCCCACTCCACAAGGGGGAGCCACCACGGACCCCGGGAACTACCGCCCCATTAACCTGGCGAGCCTAGTCTGCAAGGCCATGGAACGTATCATCATGGAACTTCTAAACAAAGACATTGGTAATCTCCAAACTCTGGACCCCAGCCAGTTCGGGTTTGTAAAAGGCATCATGTCTCCTAAACCTGATAGACTTCTTTGAAGCAGTCACCAAAGCCGTAGACAAGGGTAAGGTGGTTCACACAGCCTATCTACATCTTGCCAAGGCTTTCGACACTATCCCCCACTCTGGAATTATAGATAAACTCACTAAACTAGATATAAATTCCTATAACACAAGATGGGTTGCCAACTGGCTCACTGACAGAACCCACACTGTGAAAGTAGCAGACTCCAAATCCGACTTCAGACCAGTGACAAGTGGAGTACCACAGGGTTCAGTCCTGGGTCCTCTCCTGTTTGATATCTACTTCTCTGAAGTACAGGCTACCACAGAAGGTCTTTGGCTAACAAAGTTTGCAGATGACTGCAAACTTGGAACCATAATCGAAACTCCTAACGATGTGGACATCCTACAAAAGGGCCTCACTGAGACAGATGCCTGGTGTCAAAACCATGGACTCAAGCTCAGTGCCAAAAAGTGCATTGTCATCCCCTTTGGTAAAAACTCTGTACCCATGAACTACAACATAGGCGGTAGTATACTTAACACCAAAAATGTGATGAGACCTTGGAACACAGGTGGACAGTAGTCTCTCCTTTGATAATCACACCGCCACAGTAGTCAGGAAATCCTTCTACGTGGCACACCTAATCACAAAATGTTTCTCCTCCAGAAAAAAAGAGGTCATTGTTCCCCTCTACTCATCACTCATTAGACCCATTATAGAGTACAACACCCCTTTTGGTATGTACCTCACAAGACATCTACAACAACTGGAAAGGTCGCAGAAATACCTCACAAAGAGGATTACCAGCTTCAAACAAATGCCCTACACAGACAGTCTCAAAAAACTCCAGCTTTACTCCGTCATATCGCCTGCTCAGAGATGATCTCTGCCTAACATACAAAGTTATGTCAAACCCAGAGCTGTTGGACATGTACCACTTAAAGAAATCCCAATCCCACCGAGCTACACGCTCTAGGGGCCTAAACCTTGTCACCACAATAAACAGAACATGCCGGAGGGATAGATTCCTGTCCCAGAGACTTCCCATACTCTGGAATAAACTACCTATCTATATCAAACAAAGCTCTTCATTATCACTCTTCAAGAAAAATCTTGATGATTGGATGGGAAATAGGAAATTCACCCTGGGATCACCTCTGTGGCTCTGCTCGACAGTGGCCAAGGAAAATAATTTTCTTGGGTGGCAAAAGCCAGGGTACCTTTTTGGCTTGGCTTGTATAGGCCCCGGGGCCGATGGCCTAGTTACCTACCTATGAAGGATGTTTTTGCATAAAAAGCCTCCAGGAAAACTAGTGGTCTCTCCTTAACTTCTCTAGCACAAAAGTAAGATCCTAACACTTGCTCCATTTGAACCAGCTAATCTGGCTGACTTGAGGCTCTTAACATGGCAAGCAGTTTTACTGATTGCTGTGACTTCAGCAAGAAGAATATCTGAGCTGCAGGCTGTTATGGTGAGTCAGCCCAATGTCATTTTCCATAGGGGCAGAGTGTTTTTTGAGAACTAATCCGTTTATATCTGAAGTGGTTTCAGAGTTTACTTTATGCCAAACTGTCCATCTCCCTGCTCTCTTTCCTGAACCTGAAAATGAGAGAGAGAGGATACTCCGTATCTTGGATGTCCACATACAGCTCCAGTACTTACTATCTTGAGAGGACTAAATCTTTCAAATCTTTGAATCAGTTGTTCATTTCTTGTGAAGGTAAGTGTCAAAACCGACTAGTTCCAAATGGTTGTTTCAGGCTATTGCCTCTTGTTTTGTTCACCATAACAAAACTATTTCAGGCAGGGTCAAGGCTCACTCTAGCAGAAAAGCTCAGAAGAGCTTCTTACCCAAACTTGTCTTTCATTCAGTTCAGCTAGAGCTGCTGGACAATTTTGGAGTGTGAAAGGTGCCCAGAAGCTTTGGAAGCTGTCTGGCTTTTATATCCTGGCAGGATGTAACTTGCATAGCTAAAGATACCGCAGCAGGGAAGTTTTACTTGCACAACTGTACCTTCATCCTTGCTGAGAAAGCATAGTTTATGAAGTGTGCAGTCCCCAACCTTCATGTACCATCTATGAAAACTGAGGACCTGGAGGAAGAACTAAAAGCGTTTCTTGATTTTTGTCCAAGATTGATATTAATAGTCTTTTATCACAGTTTCACCAGACTGAATGCATCTCTAATGAAATATTATTGGCTACTCAACATGTGGTTTTGCATAAATGTTGGTTGGTGCTGTGTAGAGTGCAATAGGTGGAAGTGCATTAACAGAAACACTTTATGTTGAGGCAGAATTGTGGAGAATACATGGACTGCATTTCTAGTCTCACCAACTCTGCTGAATCTGAATTCAGTCCTCAGTAGGTTTGAAGTGGTATAGCTTATCTAATTTGTGTGTGTTGTCTGTAGAATCATGAGAGAACAGCGTACAAGTAGTGCAAATTTACATGACAGATGTGCATGTCTGGGCTGCCTTAGTTAGAAGGTAGTGATAGGGAGTTAAAATGAGTATTGTCAGAAGTTTTGAGGTTGGTTCAGAAGAAATTGTGCAAGAAGGTTTTTTTCTTGTCTATAGATACCAGAGAGAACACATTTTTCTACTGCTTCAGCTATTTTTTAATTGGTTAGTACTTTTTTTGCAGTGAGGCTATTTTTCTTATAAATAAGGTATGCACATTGCTTTCCTCCTTGCATCTAGTAGGATATGGTCCTGTCATCTATTTTGAAGCTTGAATAATCTTTTCTTGGTAGACACAGGTAATTGGAACAGCAAAACAGAAAAGCTAATAAATGCACAAGCTTAATGCATGTTGACAGCCAATCCGCTTCTTTTTCTATTTGCATTTTAGTGTCATTTCAGGTTGCTTTGTACAGCCAATCATTGTTGTTCTGTCTGCTGACATCACTAACTAGCCAATTCCCTCCAGTAGCAGTGAGCTTCATTTTCAGTCTTTTTTTTTTATTTTGCTAAAATGGAGGCTGGTTTCTTGCCCTGAGGAATAGATTTGTTTTGCAACTGGAATCTAGATGTTGATATGTAATAAGCCTGGCAGCAGGATGGTGGTAGAAGCAGCTAATTCAAATGGGCCTTTCCAGCCTGTAGCCCTTCTACACTTCCGAGGTGAGTCTTTGTATACTAACAGTCTGTTAGGATTTAATCCTGTATGTATAGGTTGCTAAACAGCAGTTGTGATTTTCTTTTTTTAGATAAGACATTAGGAAGTTGCAAATAGTTGTGTTTTTCTACTATCAGTCCTTGTGAAGCTGCAATTTGATTTAAGCACTCTAGTGTTTTGTTTTGCAATAACAACAGCTTTGCAGCATTTCATAGAGAGCATTGCATGCATAACTAAAATCAGGTTTTACTGCCTTCTGCTGTCACTTTCCCATCCCCCCTTTTCAAAGCCCTGCTGATGTCAAAGGATATGAAGTCACTACACTGAAAGGTATTGGGTGGGGGGTAGGGCAAAGCAGTTATTAACATTGTAGTTTTCTGTTTGCAAAATAAGTGCTAGGCACACTGTCATTTAAGTTTGTTTTGCATGTGGTCTGTTCATTGATAGCTACCCAGCCATGACAAATTGCTTAAATTGTCAAAGGAATAAGCATTGCATGCCCTTTTGTCAGTGATTTTTGGTTAGTACTTCAATGTTAGTGTTTTCATTAACAAGAGTTTAGTCTTTCCTTAGTCTTGCAGTAGTACTGCTGCTGCATTTTTAGAGAATGAAAATGTGGTCTTGATTGGCTAACTTGGAGTTTACTTTTAATTATGCTATGTTGTTTAAGGTTAGCCGTTGCTTGCTTTATTATATTTGAGTGAGTGAATGTAGTCCTTTAACTTTTGTTACATATCGTGAGTGTGAATGCATAATGTTTTGAATATTTTGAACTACAGTCCACATGGGTAGATTTTCTGTTTGCACGAATAGTTAACATTCATACAGTGTGGAAATATTGTCTTGGATCTTTTGTGCTTCATAGTAATCAGAAATTGCATTCAGTTGCAGTTAAAACTTGAAGCGATATGCAACTGAGCTGCCAAACTAATGAATAAACTGCCAGTCATCAAAAAGCAGAAGCATTTGTGTGCCCCTCTGATTGCTATGTAGAAATCCGTAGTTTGTATACTTTTCTGCACCTTTCATCTTAAATCCAGTTGTAAATCAAGAAGGCAAAGCACTGCTTATCCTTAAAACAACTGTGATCTAGATTCTGGAGGCTTGCATTTGGAGTTTGTTTTTTGTGCCCCATCCACCCACTCCTTTCCTAGGGGCTAGATCATGGCCCTGTATTATGGTAACTAAAAACATACTGATTTTTAGTCTCCAAGAAGTCTGTACTGTTTTGCAATTCTTTGTATGTAATTTTAGTAGCTGTATACAGACAGTATATCTTGGCCGCTGGAGTGTCATATCTGGATGGTGTAACATATTTGTGTTTGACTTGTATGTGAAAGACATGGGTTTTGTGTGTAGTATATAAACTGTGAAATGGGATCAGAAGAGCTGAAGAATCCACTTTCATAGTCTATCTTCTGTAGTCCTGTACTCCTTAGGCATGTTTTTGAAAGTAGGGCAGGTGAATTTACGTTTAATGGGTAACTGCCTTCCAGAAGTACAGCATAGATTGTAGTAGAACATCATCTTGTCCACTCTACTTTGGATAGCGAGTTTAAAGTCTGTTGAGAGCATGAAATGTAATACTTAAAAAGTTAACAGCAGTAATTGATGCAGTGTTACTAGTTTATTGATGTCTGAACATATTGAGGGCTTGCTGCATTTTTATTGTTTTTATACACATGCAAAAGAAACATACTGGGGTTAAAATAATGCAGGGTAGAGGTCAGTAGGAGAATCAGAGTTTCTTATGAGTGCAGAATGGATAACTTTGCTTTGCTTTCATACTGCTTTTACAAACTAGTCCTTTCTGAAACGCTGAGAATGCACTGTGCAAACTTGTGCATGCCCTTTTGTTCTGGATTGATACCAGTTTCACTTAAAATGACATCCATTATGTACACTAGAAGCAGTAACAGTCGTGACTCATTTTTAATCTTGTAAGAACTGCACTTTAAAAGTTTGCAAAGAAGTCACTCTCATTAAAAACACTCAGCAAGTTTCTTACACTTTTTCTGATATTCATAATATGGTACCAAGGAGCTCAATACCTCTGCATCAGTGTATTTGTCCTAGTTTTAAAAAAAAAAATCCTGTTTCCTGAGTGTATTGTCTGCACTCACCTCTTCTTAGTCCCAGGTTTCTTTCAGTTTACTTTTTGCCCCAGCTGCCTGCTGGTCGTCCGCTTCTGCTTTGCTAATGACCCATTCTTTCCATTATCACAGATGGCAAATCTCAGATGAGCGAAGGCTTCATTTAGGCAGCCAACAGCCTATGTGAACTTAGATTGCCTGGGCCATAGTCTTGACTTTATCCCTCTGTGCTACAGGAGCAGTCTTATTTTTCCACCTTTAGCAGTACCTACCCACAATCATTTCTTTGACCTTATTTGGAGAAAATTGTTCTTGCCATTCCCTCTGCCTTCAGTTAGTTTTCCACTACCAGATGTTTGCTGGTCACATCCAGACACTTTCTCTTTACACTGTCTTTACTGCCCCACTTGTCACCCTTTCCAGTATCCATCATGACGATGTCCTAAGGATGCCTAGTCTCCTAGTTTTGTCAAATGACCCTCGGTAAAAAAAAGGGGGGGGGCAAGTTCAGGTATCTTTACATAGGTTGTGCATAGCTCTCCCCCATGTCCATCTGCTGTGCATTTTTGTAGTCCCGTTTCTTTTGTGTTCCCCAGGGAAGTACAGTGACTGCCCCACAGTGTTGAACTTGTTTCTTTGTTTATGTGTACTGTATTTAATTTTTGCTGAAAATATATAGGTCCCACTGGGACATGGCAGAAACTTCTGATCTTTAGGTATATTCAGTCCCCCTTTATCCTAATAATGTTGGACATGGGTTTCTGCTTGTTATAGTGATTTTGTGATTAGAACTCCATGGATACTGGAGAGAAGAGCTGAAACCTCCAGTTGGAGGTATATCCCCCCCCCATCCCAACTACATACATTTTTTTGTATATTTTTGTTTTACACTAAATGCCGTTGGAACTTGAGAAATGTTGTAGTAGTTGAAACTTCTACTGTGGATATGCATTACCACCTTCAAAAAAACATGCAAGCACAGACACACACACACACCTGGCTGCTCCAGTGGCTTAGAGGGATAAATCCCTGACTATAGCCCAGGTTTCCCAGTTGCATCTTGGGCCACTGATGGAGCAGCAGGGAGGGATGGACATTACCATCCCAGACTGGGAGGACATTTACGTGGGTGTCTCTTGTGATGATCCCTGATAGATACTTGGAAAGTTGCATGTTGTCAGGTATGGCCCAAAAAGTAGTTAGTGTAGTGGATATGACTGAGCTGTTGTGTAGAAGGGGGAATATGCTACATACATACATGGTTATATACATATATTTCAAGCACGGGTATTAATTCCCTTCTAGCCTGCCAATATACCGAAACAGTTACTCCCATAAGTGTCCAAGCTGTTAAATATCTAAATTAGTGCTTGCTTTAATGTCATTTGGTAGTCTGTTATGTGCATCAGCTGCTGTCTTAGAGAATTAGGTTGTACACCCTCAGGGGCAACCGCAAATACTGACATTGGGGGGGGGGTGATTAACAGGGTAGGCTATGAGTAAAGTGCCTCCATAGATTAGAAGAGTAAAAGGCCCCCAGGACGTCCTTATAATCAGTGTTGCCCCCAGCCCTATATTTGGGAGGTCTGGGGGAGTGTTAAAAGTAGGCTGGTAGACCCAGCGGTAGACATTAGCCACCGGATATCGTGGTGTAGAACTGATGCATGAGGAGAGGGGAAAAAAGTACTAGTTTCTATGTATTTGTTGGTGGAACCGTATGGATATTGTGAGGACTTGACTAAAACTCAACACTTTAGGTAAATTGCTACAAGTGTGTGTGCATGTATACACACACACACACACACACACACACACACACACCTTCATAACCATGCGTTACCGTTGCATTAGTAGCAGTAGTCTAAGGATGCTGAGTCTCCAGGGAATAGCTAAAGTATATACTGGAAGCAAGCTTCTCACCCAAAACATTTCCACATCCCATGCTGAGCATTCTGATTTGATGTTGTCCCTGTCATTATTCCTCACAGAAGGGTCTTTGATCTGACATCGGATCCGAGCTGGCATCTTGGCACAGACAGATCCAAGGCTCAATCTCCTCCTTCTCCCATAATCCCCTGCTGCCCTCTAACCTTCAGATCTCATTTGTCGTGTGTCTGCTACGGATGTGATCCACCTGGCTCTTGCTTCAGTTAAGTACTTTAACTTGTTTTTGTTAACTTAGCTTAGGTTATCTTGATAGGTTTAGCTCCTTCAGTCTCTTTAGTGTAATTACCTTTAGTAGTTTACCTCCCCTCCCTTAGATTTACTAATTTTGAGTGTGGTGTAGTTTCCCCCATTAGTCCGTGTTTGGTTCCCTTTTTGTTGCTAGTACCCCTGTTAGTGTTAGGGCTTTGTTCTTTAAATTGTCTGAAAAGCCCTCTGGTTTTAAAAAGTGCTCCTCGTGCAGTTGGAAGATCCCTAATTCTGACTCTCACAAGGAGTACCTGTATTGTTTAGAAGCTCCTCACCTGGAGTTTGAATGTGACTTTTGTGCTGCATTCAACCTCAGGGCTTTGGTGAAGTGCCAAAACAAGCTGCTGCTAAAAGGTATGGTGCAGGGGAGTCCTTTTGTTTCCCATTGTAAGGCTTCCTCTTCTGATCCCAAGCGGAAGACCCCTTCCATGCCTCCAGTGGCTTCTAAAAAGCCAAGGCTGCTGGATTGTAGATCCCAGATCAGACTATTTTGAATTGGAGATCTTCAGATCTGAGATCTTTGGATTCTTTTGCCAGTTTCAAAGCCACCTCTGTTCAGAGGCCCCCAGATCCGGTCAAGACTAGACCCACTTCAGATCAGACAGTTCGTCGGATCAGCTTGCTCCTTCTGCTAAGCTGTCAGATCCACCCATATTTATTGATGACGTAGCTTCGCCTAGTTCTTCTAGGCAGTTGTTCCAGTCTGCTCTTGGGCCCCCAAAGCAGAACTCTGGATCACCGACGCAGATAATCAGGGTCTCCAGCCAAGTCTTCAATGTCCTCCACTTCCTCCAGATCATCCAGGAGTTTCTTGCTTTCCGATGTGGACAGGATGATGAGCTTTCTCAAAGCCCAGACAGAGCTGGGGCTTCTGGCATCTCCAGCCCATCTGGCTAGGGGAAGCCTTTCCTATTCCAGCTCTCTGTTCTCCTCTTCCAACCCAAGGGGCTTCGGAATCTTGGGACCCGGATACCTGCGGTCAGATCCGGGCAGGGTCTAGTATTCCTTTTTTCTCTACCCTGTCAGGGTCCCTGGTGTGCTCTGTTCCCCCACCCTCAGATCAGAGTGGGCCCCGTGCCGGGGTGGTTGGTGCCAGCTCCATGGAGACGAGGTTGGGTCTGAGTTTTTTGGAACAGTCTCTTCCCCTTGGACTTTGGCCCTTGATAACTCTGGGCCAGTATCATTTGGGGGTAGTAGTGCTGTATCACAGTGTGCCCCTCCTCTCTGAGGGTCTTCCCCTCCAGGGTTGATGAGGGTAAGACTGCTTCTAGCCCTTCGGCCTTCTGGGTGATAGAGAGGTCCTTATCCAGGACTGGAGCTATATCTCCTGACCCTTTGGGTCCATCCCTGCCCCTCTCTGCCATGGGTGGTGAGATCTCCCATCCTGTCCAGGGTCAGCCCTCCTATTTTAGCCTTCGGGGGTTTCTTCCCTGCATCTTCCAAGTCCTCTCCGGACCCCCCCCCCCCATGGAGGAAGCACCTTGTAAGAGAAAGGGCAAGTGGAGGCACTTGGACTCACCCTCGGAGTCCCTCACAGAGGGCACGGACCTCGATGAAGGAGGGCCCCCAGATCTTGTCTTCTGATGTCTCCTTTGGAAACATCTTTGAGATCTTGAGGTAGAAGGGCGGTTGGTCTCCTCAACCCCCATCTTCAGAGGGCTCTGTGTTTTTGAAGTTGTTTGGAACGGGCTCATCTACATCCTGGGTGTCCCCCCCTCCCCCCAAGAGTTGGTCGATCTTATCCGCCATCAGGGCCTGGAAGGAACTGTAGAGCCAGGTCCCAAGAGAGATGATAAATTCCTTAGTAGAATTTCCCCTCACCCACTAGCCTGGACAAACATTACCTCCAATCAATGGGTGTTAAACATCGTATCCAGAGATTATTTAATTCCCTTTTCGGAACCCTGTCCTATATGAAGATACTTACCCAACATCCCCCCCCCCCCCCCCGTCAGAGGGAATTCAAGAGCCATGCAAGAAGTCCCAGCAAGACGAAGAGGATATGGAACGTAGTCTCTTCTTTTTAATGCCAAGAAACACTGGGGACCTGCATCCTATTTTGGACCTCAGTGAGTTGAATCTGTCAAAAAGTCCAAGTTCCGGATGGTCACTATTCAGTCCATTCTACCTCTCTTATGCAAGGACAACTGGATGTGTGTGCTCCATGGATCTCCAGGATGCTTACTATCACATCAAGATAGACAGGTGCTCCAGGAGACATCTTCGCTTCTGGTTAGGGGACGATCATTACCAGTTCAGAGCCCTACCCTTCGGACTCACTACTGTCCCCCTAGATGTTTACCAAATGTATGTCAGTGGTAGTAGCTCACCTTCGGCTGCCGGGATTTCAGGTATTTCTGTACCTCGACTATTGGCTACTCGCTGCACCCTCTGCATCGACTGTCAGAAGCCATCCATTATGTCTTTCTCCTATTCAATCAGTTGGGGATTACTGTTATTCTTTCGAAGTCAAATCTGGTCCCCATGCAAATGTTGGAATTCATAGGAGTCCAGCTAGACTCCGTTTCAGAGACTGCAGCATTGCCTGTATGCAAGGTTCAGTTGATCTGGGAGCAGGTCATGCAAATCTTAGATCTTTCGCATCCTCCAGTTCACTTTATTTTTCTGACCCTAGGATCCATGGCTGCTGCCATTTAGCTTGTTCCTCTAGCAAGGTATCACATATGGGTTTAACAGAGGACCCTGTTGGTCCAGTGGTCTATGTTTCACCCCTTGTCCATAAAACTGGCACCAGTGTGCAGATGGCACCTTCTTTATTGGCTTCAGTCTCAGGATCTCATCCTAGAGAAGGCCCTTTTCTCTCCCTCTACCCAAGGTAACTGTGACCATGGATGCTTCCCTGTTAGGGTGGGGGGGCATTTCCAGGGGAGAACTGTCCAAGGCACATGGTCCCCTGTAGAGACCAAATTGCACATAAACGTTATAGAGATGAGAGCAGTCATACTAATGTTGCAGACCTTTCAGGACTGCCTCCCCCTGGGATGATTCCAGTTCAGATGGACAACCATGTGGTCTGGTATATCAATAAACTGGGATAACACAATCTTACCCGTTGTGCAGAGAGGCCATGAGAGTGTGAGAATAGGTGCTATCCTCCAGACACTTTATTCTTGCAATTCATATACCTAGGGACTCCAACGTTTTGTCCGACAGACTCTGCAGATCCATCCCGAGTCCTCTAGCGGTCCCTCAGTCCCATGTGGCATACCAGATTGTTGACCGCTACTACAGCCAAGAATCCCACCCCTTCGCCCTGATCCCCCACCTAGGGAGTCCTCGAGGGATGCTGTAGTCCATGATTGGCCTCTGGGTCTCCTTTATGCTTATCCTTCTGTCCTTCTTATTCCCAATGTTTTACAGAAAGAGCAGTGCCTGAGGACATCCTTGATCCTCATTGCTTCTTTCTGGCCTTGTCAGCCGTGGTTCACCTTCATCAGGTCTTATCTGAAGTATACTCCCTGGGTACTGGATCTTTGTCAGGATGTGATCTCCCATCCTTTGGGGCTTCCTCTTCCAACTCTTTGGACCCTTCATCTAACCACATGGTTTCTGCAGTTCCGGTGATCCTGAAACAGTCCAGGCTGGCGTCCCCCATCAGGCATATTATCCTAGCCTCCCAGAAAGCCTCCACCAGAAAGGTTTATAGTAGTAAATGGAAAAGTTTTTCTATGTGGGCTAAGAACAGGAATCTGAATCCTTTTTCTGCCTCTGTTTCAGATGTTAAGCACCAAAAGACAGAAAGAAACTACTGACCAAACTGCAGAAGTGTGCGAACCAAATACTCCACAATAAAACCACTGGTATGTTGATGCTGTAGAAAATACTGGTAGTCCAAAAAGTAAAGCAGAAAAGTTTATTTTAAGACAATAGAAAGCTGGTAAGCGCTTTCGTCCTCAACAAAAGAACTTCATCAGACCATCTGTTCATCGGTTTCATGCATTTTGTACAGCATCAATATACCAGTGGTTTTATTGTGGAGTATTTGGTTCACACACTTCTGCAGTTTGGTCAGTCTGTTTCAGATATCCTTTTGTTCTTGTCCTCACTTTTTCAGGCAGGGGCAAGATGTTCTTCGTGTTTTACTGTTGCAGTTATCACACTTTGGTTGTCTGCCTGCAGGTAGCCCTCAGCTGGCCAGAATACCAGAGACTTAGTATTTCTGTGTCGGATGCTGTCACTCCAGGACTTGCGTCAGGTCGTCAGAGGTATAAAAATAGGCAGCCGACGTCATTTCATCCATCTTTCTTGTCGAGTAGCCCAATGCCGAAGCAGTTTGCAAGCGTCGGTTGGCTGCTACCGGAATTTTTATTTACGAATTGAATAATCCTTAAGTCTTCTAAAGCTAAGTACCCCGTTGGGGATCCTTTTTTTCTTGCTCTAACTAATGTCAGAAAAAGTTAACAATTGTCTTGCCTGTGGAAAGCAAATACCTCACAGAGATTTTCATTCTTACTGCATCACCTGTTTAGACCCAGACCACGACGTCCCTCGCTGTCGGATTTGTGCCTTGTTTAACGTCCAAATCATTCGTCGTCGGGCTGTCTTTGTCGCTAAATTGTTTTGCTCTTGATCTCCGTATTCTGAAATGGCTTCGGTAAGTCATCCGACTACCGATATTCCGAAAAAACGTAAGGATAAAGACAGAGAGAGACCGCATAGGTCCACAACTGCTGACGACGCTTCCGTTAAGCTACTCGCCAGTCCGCCGGTACTCGGGCACTTTCGCAGCCCCTGATGTTCGCTTCAGTGGATTCGTAGGCCTCTACTGAGACCCATTCAGAGTCCGGTATGCCGCAAGACTCTCCTTCGACTATGGAACTTGCGGATGTCTCTGCCTTGGATGGGTCCAGAGCCGCTGTGCAGGCAGCGGCTTCTGAGGCAGTTCTTCGCTCAACCAATGTTCGACTCAGACTACTACTTTTTTTAACCACAACTGCTGAGTTTCTTAGGCCCAGAGTATGCACTACACCTAGAAGACAGATGACCAAAGCTCATGCACCTGCTCCCATGCCACAAAAACAAATGCTTAGAATGGCTGAAGACCTTATTATGCTGATTAGGGGAAGTCAGCCTTCCCTGTTAAGAGACAGAGTTCAGTCCCTTGCAGCTTCTACAGGCGAGTCTGATGACTGTCAGATTTCTGATTATGAAAACATGCCCTTATCTGCTTATGAGGATTCAGATGCAGAGGAATCCATTCCCTCTTCCTCCCCTCCAGAGGATTTTTCTTTTGATGAAACCTTACATACCTTGAGAGCATTTCCACTGGGAATGCCAAGACTATCCTCAGTCCAAAAAGAGACTCGGAGAATTTCTAGAGTTGCCTCAGCAGAGGCCTTCAGCAATACCCCCGTTCTGGATGTTGTGGATGATGTTTTTATGGCATCCAGTTTTACTCCTGACACTTTACCTCCTGCCCCTAGGAAATCAGACGGGTACTACAGAGTACCTGACACTCACAAATTTCTCTTCTAGAATCCTACCGCTGACCCAGAGATAATTTCCCAGGGACTTAAAGCTATCAAGGCTACTACAGCCAAGAATCCCACCCCTTCGGACAGGGATTCCAGAGCTTTGGACAGATTGGGTAAGAAGGTATATACCTCTGCAACGCTTTCTATTATGGCATTGAATTGTCAGTTTCACATGCTGAAGTACCAGGAAAATATTATGGAACTTATTAAACAAAAAGTGGCAACCTTTTCAGACTGTGCTGAAAGTAAAGAATTACAGGAGCTTATGCACTCTGCAAGCCAAGTCAGCAAGCATACTTTGCAGTGTGGCTTTGACGCCCTAGAAGCATCTTGCCAGGCAGCAGTCTCGGGCTCTGTACTGAGAAGACATGTTTGGCTGAAGGAGCAGACCTTGCCAGACCATGTCAGATCAAAGTTACTAGACGCTCCTTTGAATAAGGACTGTTTGACACCAAAGCAGAAGAGGTTCTTAAAAAGATGGAAGAAAAAGCTAAGTCTATGCAGACTGTTAAAGAATTCTTACAAGTGCAACCCCCTAGATTCAGTAGGCATTGCCCTTCCAAACACTGGTCCTTTCCAGCCCCCGCCAGGCCTTCTCAAACCAGACCCAGGGGAAACAGACCACCCAGAGTAACAGTCTCAGGGTATGCAGAGATCTAAGCAATGGAGTGCTCCCACCCCTAAAGCAGGGAGTGGTAGGCCACCTCCTTATGAAAAAAGCTCACAGTGACTTCTTTACTCCACTCCCCAGCCCTACCCAATTGCTTGTGCCCCTAGGAGGAAAACTTGCCCTTCATGCAAAAAACTGGATGTCCATCACTCAGGACTGGTGGGTCCTCAACATTGTATCCCAGGGGTACAAATTTTATTTCCATTCACTGCTAACCCCAAGCGGGTTTCTAGACCTTTCTCCAAACCAGTGGGCAGAGGCTCAAAACCAAGTACTTTCCCTGCTCAATATCAGAGCTATTCATCCGGTTCCAGTAGAACAGAGAAAGGTCAAGGATTCTACTCCAGACTCTTCCTGGTACCCAGGAAAGAGAGCTCTTGGCGCCCAATCCTGGATCTTTCAATTCTCAACACCTTCCTGGTGGTACCAAAATTCAAAATGCTTACCCTGCAACAGCTTCTTCCTGTGCTAGCCAAGGATGCCTGGTTAATCACCCTAGACTTAAAAGAAGCCCATCTGCACATCCCCATAAGGGTGTCATGCAGGAAGTATCGACGTTTCAGGGCAGGATCTATGCATTATCAGTTCTCTGCACTTCCCTCTGACTTATCTACTGAGCCTAGAATATTCACAAAATGCCTGGCTCCAGCCATTGCATACTGCAGGCAGAGAAATATCCAAATTTACCCGTACTTGGACAACTGCCTGATTCAGGTGGACAGTCAGGAATTGCTGCTGCAGCACCTGACATTTATGAAAAACCTTCTCACCTTCTTGGGGGATACACCATCAATGAAAATAAATCAAAACTGGTACCCAGTCAAAAGATTGTATTCCTAGGAGCAAGCTTGGACACAACTTCCCAGATGGCACTCCTCACTTCAGAAAAACAAGTCTATCTGACAGACTACTTCAAACAAATGGCCACCAGAACCCAGCTATCTGCAAGGAAAATACTGCAAGCCCTAGGGTTCATGGCCTCATGTATACTGCTAATTCCATATGCAAGACTGCATATGAGGAAACTTCAATGGTACTTAAAAAGTCTTTGGCGCCAACATTCTCAGGACCTGGAAACGATCATTCCTATCATACCCTGTCTAAGGACAGAGTTCCTTTGGTGGGCAGAAGCATGCAACCACAACAAGGGACTGCCATTTACTCAACCCCATGCCCCCCAGACCCTAACCACAGACGCATCAGACTATGCCGGGGGGGGGGGGGCACTCATGGACGGCAAATGTATTCAGGGCCACTGGAGCCCAAGTCAAATTCATCTGCACATCAACAAAAAAGAGATGCTAGCTGTACAGAATGCCCTGACAGCTTTAAGATCCCCACTCTTTCCAGGACAACTGCTAATAAAAACAGACAACACCACAGTTATGTCGTACATCAACAGGCAGGGGGAACCCATTCCTACCCACACTGCAAGTTAACCATGGCCCTGTGGAATACGGCCTTGGACATTCAAGTCCATCTCCAAGCTCAATTCCTGCCAGGCAAACAAAACTCACTGGCAGACTACTTTAAGCAGAAATCTCTGAGACCCACACGAGTGGCAATTGGAGCCCAGCACCTTCAACCTTCTGATTCAGAAATGGTGGACCCATGAGGTGGATCTGTTTGCCTCTCCCTACAGCCACCAGCTCAGCAAATTCTGCTTCAGGAATACTCACAGCAGGGCCTGGAATGTGGATGCCCCATATTTTCAGTGGGTAAATCTCTCAATCTATGCCTTTCCCCCGCTGCCCCTTCTCTCAAGATTATTACTCAAGATAAAACAAGACAGACAAAGGAGAATTCTGATTACCCCGGACTGGCCCGCCAGCACTGGTACCCACTCCTGCTCAGCCTGACACCGGTGCCACCTTGGCACTTACACCAGAGCCCAACCCTGCTCTCTCAGCAGGAGGGACATATTTTGCATCCACAACTGCAAACCCTAAATCTTGCAGCCTGGCTTATTCCTTGAATTCTCACCCAGCAACCCTAAGCAAGCAGGTGCTGGATGTCATTCTTGAAGCCAGAAGACCCAGTACAAGAAAATCCTATGCTGATGAGTGAAAAAGATTTTGCTTATGGATTCAATCTAAAGGAGAAGACACAACACTGCCCTCCCTGCCTCTAATCCTGGATTACTTAGCAAATCTATTCCACAAAGGCCTGTCCTTCTCCTCCATTAAGATTCATACCTCAGCCATTTCTGCTCATTACAACACTGAGCCATCTCTCTTCTCGCACCCTCTTATCAAACAGCTCCTGAGAAGAGCAAACAACTTAAGGCCACCAAGGAGAGCACCCACCCCTGCTTGGGACCTTAACTTTGTACTGGAAAAGCCCCCCCCCCCCTCGCTTTGAACCTGCTGCGTCAGCAGAGTTAAAATTCCTCTCTTGGAAAACAGCCTTGCCTCTAGCCTTCACTTCAGCTAGAGGAGTGTCTGAGCTACAAGCTCTGATGGCTGTGGAACCCTTCAATGTTCATCGTGGTACCCTGCTGCAGTCATCACACTTGGGTTATCCTGCCATCAGGCGGTCCCGCAGTCAGCCCGAATTCCAAAGTCTTGGTCCGACGTCGGTTGCTGTCGCTTCTTCCCTGATGTCAGAGCGCCAGGTGTATATCAGAGGCATCCAACGCCATTTTCTTCAGCCTTTCTTGCTGCGCGGTGCCCGAAGCAGAAGCAGTTCGAAAGTGCCGGTCGGCCGACACCTGAGATTTTCAAATCGAGTTTCAGTCCGAAGTCTTCAAAGCTAAGTACCCCGTTGGGGAACCTTTTCTTGCCTCAGTCAGAGGTCAGAAAAAGTTAACAATTGCATTTCTTGTGGGAAGCAAATACCTCATAAGGACTTTCATTCTTTTTGTATACCTTGCCTTGGCCCAGACCACGACGTCACTGGTTGTCGGTTTTGTGCTAGGTTCAATAAGCGAACTATAAAGCGACGCTTTGATTTCGCACACTACTTCGGTAGAAAATTTAATTACACTATGCTGTCGTAGCAACCGACTACCGGCGTGCATAAAAAACGCAAGGATAAAGACAGGCAGCCTAGATCCAAGCCAGACTCAGAGTCCTCGGCTGGGCCGGTCGCCGGTTCTCCGGTTTTCAGTGAGGCGCCTACGCAGCCCCTGGCTACCGCTGAATTGGATCCCCAGACCGCTTCGGATCCCCCAGCAGAGAGTTCTAGGCCGACACAGCCTTTTTCCTTAGGCCCTACCGATGACATTGCACTAGGGGAAGCCGGTGCTGTAGAAACACCTTTGGTTTCTGAAGGTGTCTTCAGACCGACTACCCTCACCATAAAATCTTATGCTAAGCTTAAGACTCCTCTAATGCCAAAAAAGCCTACACTTCAGTCTCCAGGTGTAGGCTCTATGCCTAAGAAACAGATGCTTAAAATGGCTGAAGATTTGATTTCTTTGATCAGGGGTCCCCCCCCCCCCGACAAAAGGCCTAGACAAGAGGAGGATTATTCCTCCTCTGATCAAGTGTCTGTTTCCTCAGGCTCCTCTGGGGAACAAGATTACTCCTTTCCCCCTTATGAAGATTCTGATGCTGAAGACTCCATTCCCTCAGCTTCTCCCCTTGAAGATTATTCCTTTGGGGAAACCTTACACACCATGAGGGAACATTTCCACTGGGAAGGTCAGGACTACTATGACTCAAAGAAAAGGCTCCGAGAGTTTCTTTTACTCCCCCAGCACAGACCACTTGCTATCCCCCCAGTTTTGGACATTGTGGATAATGTCTTCTTAGAATCTAGTCTAAATCCAGACTCTCTGCCTCCTGCTGCAGCCAAACCAGATAGATACTATAGAGTGCCTGACTCGCACAAATTCCTTTACAAAAGCCCTGCTGCTGATCCAGAGACAATCTCCCAGGTTCCCAAAGGGGCTAAGGCTTCTATGGCAAAAAATCCTGTTCCCTCAGAAAGGGACTCCAGAGCACTAGATAGGTGGGGGAAGAAGGTTTACACCTCAGCTACTCTAGCTATGAGAGCACTAAATTGTCAATTTCACATGCTTAAATACCAGCAATTCCTAATGTCTCAAATAAAACAAAAGATTGGCACGCACCCTCAACAGTCTAAATTCAAGGAAATGCAAGATCTGTTACATGCAGCTGAACAGGTGGGCAAACATACTTTACAATCTGGTTTTGATGCCTTGGAAGCTTCCTCTAGAGCAGTTGTTACTGGGTCTGTTATACGTAGGCATGCTAGGTTAAAGGAACAATCTCTGCCTGATCATGTTAAAGCAAAGTTACTGGATGCACCCTTACAGCAGGATGTCTTATTTGGGGTTAAAGCAGAGGAGGTTTTAAAGAAAATGGAGGATAAGGCAAAATCTATGCAGACGGTCAAAGATTTCTTACAGGTACAGCCCCCACGCTTCAGCAGAAATTGGCCAACAAAAAATTGGTCCTTTCCAGCTTCTGACAGACCACAGAATGGTAAATACAGGCACCCAAGGGGCAGAGGACAAGCACAAATCCCTTACAAACCTCGCCAATGGGGCACTACAACACAGAAGGGAGGAGATGACAGGTCCCAAACCACTAGAAGGCAAACACAATGACTTAAACCTCATACTGCCAAGTAAAACTCTCTTGGCAGCTCCCTTGGGAGGAAAATTTGCAGACAACTGGTGCATCGTCACAAAGGACAAATGGGTCCTAGACATTATCTCACACGGATACAGATTTCATTTCCACACCTTGCCAAGGATAAGAGGAATGCCAAACCTCCAACAAAATCAATGGGCAGAGGCACAAAAACAAATTACAGCTCTCATGGACATGAGAGCCATTCAACTGGTACCTACACAGGAGCAAGGCCAAGGATTTTACTCAAGGCTCTTTCTAGTCCCCAGAAAGGACAATGCTTGGAGACCTATTCTGGACCTTTCAATTTTAAACACCTTCTTGCAAGTACCCAAATTCAAGATGCTAACACTACAGCAGCTTCTTCCCATGTTGGGCAAGAAAGCTTGGCTAGTAACGTTGGACCTCAAGGAGGCATACCTGCATGTTGCAGAAGATACCTCCATTTCATTGCACGTTCAACCCATTACTAATTCTCTGCACTGCCCTTTGGCTTATCTACTGTGCCCAGGGTCTTCACAAAATGCCTGGCACCAGTAATTGCATACTGCAGACAAAGAGGAATTCAAATATACCCATACCTGGAAGACTGTCTCATCCAAGCAGAAAGCAAGGACATTCTCTTACAACACCTGGCTTTTGTAAAACATCTTCTAAGTTGCCTAGGGTACACAGTAAATGAAAAGAAATCAAAACTAGTGCCCTCACAAAATATGACATTCCTGGGTGCCAGCTTGAATACAATGGCCCAGATGGCTTATCTGTCACCAGACAAACAACTACAATTAACTCAATACTTCAGAACAATGGCAACAAAGACCCAACTCCCTGCAAGAAAAATTCTGCAGGCCTTGGGCTTCATGGCATCTTGCATACTACTAATACCATTTGCAAAACTGCATATGAGGAAAATTACAATGGTACCTAAAAAGCGTATGGACTCAACACAGCCACAGCTTGGAAAACCATGATAAATCTCATTCCCTGCCTTCAACAGGAGTTTCTATGGTGGTCCCAGGCATGTCACCTCAACAAGGGTCAGCCTTTCACCCTACCCCCAGCCAGCAAACTATGACAACAGATGCATCGGACTATGCCTGGGGGGCACACATGGCAGGGCAGTGCGTTCAAGGCATATGGGCAGCAGATCAAAGGAATCTGCACATCAATCAAAAAGAAATGCTAGCTGTACAAAATGCTCTGACAGCCTTCAAGGACCTCTTACATCCAGGACAGCTTATCATAAGGACAGACAACACCACAGTAATGTGGTACATAAACAAGGGGGCACACACTTCTACCCTCTATGCAGGCAAGCAATGTCCTTGTGGAACACAACACTAGCTTGCCAAGTTCAATTACAAGCTCAATTCCTGCCAGGAAAAAAGAACACATTGGCAGACGACCTAAGCAGAAACATCATGGATCCCCACGAATGGAAACTGGATCCACAAGTATTCGCAATGATAACTCAAAAATGGGGGCTCCCAGACATAGACCTGTTTGCCAGCCCTCAAAACTATCAGCCAACAAAGTTTTGCACAAGGACTTTTCACCATCAAGCATGCAAAGTGGACACACTCTCATTCAGTTGGAAAATGCTAACAGTATATGCCTTTCCTCCACTACCTCTTCTCACAAAGGTGCTACTGAAAGTCAGGATGGAGAGACCCCGAATGATACTCATTGCCCCAGACTGGCCACGCCAACACTGGTACCCACTATTAAGGAATATGGCCCAGGGCCCACCATGGATTCTACCACAAATTACCCACCTGCTCACACAGCATGACAATCAGTTTCTACACAGCCAGCTCAAAACCTTAAACATGGCTGCATGGAAAATCACCTAAGCAACCAGCCAGCTCCTCTCTCACAAGCTGTTATGGAAGTTATTCTGGAGGCCAGGAGGCCCAGCACCAGGAAAGCCTTCTCAGACAAATGGAAAAGGTTTTGCGCCTGGAACCAAGCTAAAGGCCAAAATACCTTTCAGCCAGACATACCTCAGATTCTGCAATATCTAACTAAGATGTTGCGCAAAGGGCTTTCTTTTTCATCTATTAAAATCCACGCCTCAGCTATTTCTGCTCACTACAACACGGATCCTCCCTTATTTTCACATCCACTCATGAGGCAGTTTCTCAGAGGGGCCAAAAACATTAGGCCTCCCAGGAGAGTGCCAATGCCTACTTGGGACCTCAACTTTGTTCTGGAAAAACTCACGCTACCTCCTTTTGAGTCAGCTTTCTCAGCTGATGTAAAGTTTATATCATGGAAGACTGCCCTGCTGCTAGCAATCACTTCAGCTAGAAGAGTTTTGGAGCTTCAGGCACTAATGGCAGTAGAGCCTTTCCTCATTTTTCATCAAGACAGAGTTTCTCTACGAACTAACCCTCCTTTATGCCTAAGGTGGTATCCAGTGTGGCTCTAAATCAAACCATTCATTTACCCAACTTCTTTCGAAATCCACAGAACAAAGGAGAAAGACTCCTGCATTCCTTGGACATTCACAGACAGCTACGTTACTACTTGGATAAAACTAAGATTTTCAGAAAATCTGACCAGCTTTTTGTATCCTATGCTACATCGTCACAAGGAAAGGCTATCTCAAAACAGACCATTTCCAAATGGATTGGACATTGCATACGTTTTTGCTACACCCGCAATGGAAAACCAGTTCCTGCTACCATAAGGCCCCCACTCTACCAGGGCAGCAGCTACATCTACAGCCTTCCTCAGGGGGGTGCCAACCAAGGATATTCTGGAAGCTGCAACTTGGAGTTCAGTACACACCTTCACCAAACATTACCACTTACCACTTTACTCTAAGACTAGAGCTGGCTTCGCCACTGCAGTTTTGCAGGGCCCTCTAGCCTCCTCTAACCCTGTTTGACTCCACCTCCCATCCTTAGCTTTGGTATTCTACCAAAGTGTGATGACTGCAGCAGGGTACCACGATGAACATAGTACAGTTTTGTACCTACCATAAATATAGATGTTCGAGTGTATACCCTGCTGCAGTCCAGGTTACCCTCCCTTCATCCCCTCTGGACTAGCTGAACTGATCTCTTCCACTCTATTCTTTACTACCTCTGCGGTGTATTTGCTTGTGCCTAAGGGTTAGGGGCACCTGACATCTGGGGCAAGAAAAACTGAAGAAAATGGCTTCGGATGCCTCTGATATACCCCTGGCGCTCTGACGTCAGGGAAGAAGCAACAGCAACCGACGCTGGTCCAAGACTTTGGAATTCGGGCCGACTGCGGGACCACCTGACGGCAGGATAACCCGTGTGTGATGACTGCAGCAGGATATACACTCGAACATCTACATTTATGGTAGGTACAAAACTGTACTTTATTTTCCATGCTGACAAGGTGTCCCTCAGGACTAACCCTTCCCTTATGCCTAAAGTGGTGCCCATTGTGGCTCTCAATCAATCCTTCCATTTGCCAGCCTTCTTCCCTAATCCTCAAAATAAAGGGGAAAGGATCCTGCACTCCTTGGACGTGCGCAGGCAGCTCAGATTCTACCTTGATAGGACTAAGCCCTTCAGAAAATCTGACCAGTTACTAGTCAGCTTTGCAACAGTGGCAGAGGGCAAGGCCATTTCAAAACAAACTAAATGGATAGCACACTGCATCCATTTCTGCTACAAGCACGATGGGAAACCAATTCCTCAGAGGGTCAGAACACATTCCACTAGAGCAGCATCTACCTCTACAGTTTTTCTGAGGGGAATTCCTACCAGGGACATCCTGGAAGCTGCTACCTGGTTCTGTACACACCTTCACCAAGCATTACCACCTGCCTATCTTTTCCAAATCCAGGGCAGGTTTTGCAACAGCGGTCTTGCAAGCCATACTAGCCAGCCCCAACTCTTCTTGACTGCCTCCACCCTTCTCCTCAGCTTTGGGAATCCACCCAAGTGTGATGACTGCAACAGTGAAACACGAAGAACATAGTACAGTTGTGTACACTTACCATAAATGTAGATGTTCGAGTGTATTCACTGTTTAGTCCTGGTTTCCCTCCCTCCAGCCCCATTTTTTTTTCTCTCTCTCTCTCTCCTCTCTATGGCTATTACTCACCCCATCTGGGGTATTGGTATTGGTGTTTACTTTTTACTGGTGGTGTTTTCCCCACCATAACTTGGCTCCCTATTTGGGGGGCTCCTGACATTTGGGGCAAGAAAAACTGATGTAATGGCGTCAGCTGCTTGTTTTTATACCCCTGATGACCTGACGTCAGTCCTGGAGCAACAGCATCCGAAGCAGAAATACTAAGTCTCTGGTATTCGGGCCGACTGAAGGCTTACCTGCAGGCAGATAACCCAAGTATGATGACTGCAACAGTGAATACACTCGAGCATCTACATTTATGGTAAGGGTACACAACTGTACTTTTCTCTACTACTAAGCTCCAGTTGGCGGCAATTTCTAATTTACATGAGAACAGTGAGCCTACATTCTCTTCCAGACTTTGCAAAGCATTCATGAAAGGTGTTTTACTTCTAAGACCGCCCGTTAAGGATCCCTCGCCTCCTTGGGACTTAACCTTAGTGCTGCAGTCACTAAGAGTCCTTTTGAACCTGCCAGTTTGTGCAGTTTCAAATTCTTGTCATGGAAAACAACCTTCCTAGTTGCCAGTACTTTGGCTAGGAGGGTTTCCAAATTGCAAGCTCTTTCCTTTGCTCCTCTATATATGATCTTTCACAAGGACAGAGCATCTCTTAGGACAAATCCCTCTTTTTTTGTCCAAGGTTGCCTCTGAATCCAATCTAAACCAATTTGTTCAATTGCCAGTGCTCTTTCCTAAGTATTCCAACAAAGGAGAAAGCATTCTACATACTTTAGATGTACACAGCCAGTTATGATTTTATCTACGTAGGACCAAAGGTTTTACAAATCATCTCCGCTCTTTGTGGCTTTTTCCTGCCTCGAACAGACTTGGCCTCCCAGTTTCTAAGGTGACTATTTCTAAATGGATCTCTAGCTGCATTTCTACCATTTGCGGCAATAGGTATCTTGAGGTTCCAGGAAGAATTAGGGCTCATTTTATGAAGTCTGTGGCTACTTCCTCAGTATTCATGGCCAAACTATCTGTTGGTGACATTTGTGCTACTGCCACTTGTTCTAATCCTCACACCTGTAGATCTCATTACAAGCTGGATTTGGTTTTCAGGATCAGTGCTTCCTTTGGTTCTGCAGTCCTCCGGTATGTCCTTCCTTGAGGCCTCCCAAGATGTATGGTAGGTGGGGACTCTAACCCTTCTGTGAGAAATAATGACATGGATAATATCAGGTAGAGAGTTATGTACTTACCATAACTTGCCATCTGTGTTATCCTATGTCATTATTCCTCACATTCTGCTCCCACTATCCCCTTTCCATGTTGGATTTTCTGAGGAATTTGGAGTGTTTTGGTTAGGCCTTATTTCTTCTGTCTATTTTTGGATAATTAGCTTTTCTAGCTTTGTTTGCAAACTCAGTCTGAGGGTTAGAGGGCAGCAGGGTGTTATGGGAGAGGGAGGAGCTTGAGTCTTGGATCTGTCTGTGCTAAGTTGCCTGCTTGGATCCAAGACCCTTCTGTGAGGAATAATGACATAGGATAACACAGATGCCAAGTTATGGTAAATACACAGCTCTTATTTTCTATGTAATACAAAAACTTAATGGCTAAAACCAGTAGATACTGTGAAGACATAGCTGAAATGTGGACTACAGGTATGCCTTTCCCCAGGCTGAATATATTTTGCTGTCTGTATATTTCACTAACTTTATGGTTGGAACTTCACAGGTAGTACAGGAACACGACTGAAAATTCTGCTTCTGGTGCATCCCCCAAACTTTATTAATGGAATTCCATCAATACTGCAAGTACACAGTTGCACAGTTGGAAGTTTTATTGGATATAGCCGTGATGTATGCATAACAAGCTAAGGACTGTTACTTGACACTGATTATTTTCCTTCCCGTATTTAGTGTTTTGTACTTTTTCAAGTTGTGTGCCTCCCATGATAGAATGTAATCCTCTTTCCAAAAAGCAGTCATTCTGAATTTTTCTATGCAGGACAGGCAACTATTTTTTGTTCAAATGATCTGGTGCTATTTGCATCATTATTGATCACAGATGGGTGTTTGAGCTGACCTCGGATCTGAGCTGGCACTAAAAGACATTTCCTGAGCTCAAGCTCCTCCCCTTCCCAAGATCCCTTGCTACCCACAACCCTCAGATCTCGTTTGCTGCGATTTCAAAATAAATGCGCTTCTTGAAGCTCCTGTTCACTCTGTGTTCATACAAGTGCTTCTTTTCTATTTTTTTTGGGTCTATCTTTTTCCCTTTCTATTCTCCTACCTACCTACTTCTTCTATGTAGTCTCATCCCCTCCTGGTAGATTTTTTGGCTAGTTTGGTAGGTCATTCCCAGGTTCCCGCCCTTGTCCTCCCAGTCTTTAGGTTCCTTCTATCTTTTTCCTTTCTCTGTCTTGTTCCCCCACCCCCTTGGTGTGTGTTGTGTGCGGTTGGTGTGCAGGTATGCCTGAGAAACCACGGGTTTCAAATGGTGCTCCTCTTCCAGTCAGAAGCTTCCTCATACCGACATACACAAGGAGTGTATTTACTGCCTAAGAGATCCACTTTTGGAGATTGAATGTGGCATCTGCACCAAGTTCAACCCGTGGGCTCTCCTATAGTGTAGGAACAAGCCTCTGCTCATGGACCTTGCTAAAGGGGGTCCCCCTTCCAAGCCTTCTTTGGATCCCAAGAGGAAGTGTTCTTCGTCTTGAGATTTGCCCGCCAAAAAGCCGAGGCTCTCGAATCCGTCAGTGGTTCTTCCTAAGTCTTTGGATCCGACCAGACCCTTGAATTTGACAGTTTTGTAATATCCAGTCATTATTGAAGACTCTCCTTCCACTCTCTGGAGATAGGATCTGACGCTGTCTAGCTAGGTCTCCTTCACTAGACTGTAGGCCATCGGCTAGGTTAGGCCATTCCTCCCTGTCCTCCTGTTCCACTAGGAGTCTGCTCTCCTCAGACATAGGATGATGAGGAGCTTTCTCAAGGCCCAAATCGAGCTGGGCTTGTTGCCATCCTGTGGCCATTTGCCCAGGGGACCTTCGCAATCCACAGAACTCCTCTCTCCTTGACCAACCCAGCCAGGCTCCATTTTCCAGGATCAGAGCATATCTAGGTAGAGGCCAACGATGCCTGGTATTGCTTCCTTTCCCACACTGTCTGGGTGTCTGACGGGTTTAGCTCCATTGCTCTTGGAGCTGGCGATGCCTCAGCCCAGCGAGGCAGTGGGGGTCACTAGGGAAGGGGATCCTGGCTGGAGTTTTCTTACCATTCACTCCCTTTGTTGGCCTCAGTTTAGACAGCTCGAGGCCGATATCATCTGGGGATAGTGGTGCTATGTCGGGGTCCCCCCTTTCATTCAGGTTGGTTGTGGCTGGTGGGATGAGGAAGGGGCATCTTCCAGTCGGTCCTCTCTATCGTCTGGATGGCCGACGATCTACAGATGGGCAGCTGCCTCTGCCTTAGCTCTGGATCCTCTCCAGCTTCATTCAATGTTTGGTGGTGAGACCTCATCATCCTACCAGGGACAGCCTTCCCATGAGTGCCTTCAGATGGCATTACCCCCATTGGGGTCCCTTCCTTTTCCGAGTCCTCCCCGGAGCCCACCATGGAGGTGCCTCCTCGGAAGAGGACATGCAAGAGGAGGCTGTTGGACTCCCCTCGAGAGTCCCTCACTGAGGACACGGATTTTGAGGGAGGAGACTGGTCCCCCAAACCTCTGTCCGAGGAGGTGTCCTTTGGGGACTTCCTCGAGATCCTTAGAGCGAGGCGGTTGGTCTTCCCCCATCCCGTCTTCAGAGAAATCCTTGTTCATGAAGGCTTTCGGGATGGGGTTATCTTCCACTTGGGTGTCTCCCATTGCTGATGAGCTTGTTCAGCTCATTTCCAGCAGGGCATGGAAGGAGCCGGACACAATAGAACCTGTGCCTAAAAAAAGCTGATAAATTCCTGAGTCCCTCTAAAGATAAGACCTTTTGGAGCAAAGGCGTTCCTGTTGATGCCACTGTGGTGGCCGTAGCTACCAAAAAGCTCGCTGAGCAGAACTGCACTGTCCATCCCCCGAACAGGGAGTCTTAGGCAATTGACCGATTTGGGAAGCTCGTGTTTGCCTCTGCTACATTTGGACTGAGGACAGCAAACTACATGAACACTTTACCTGGCTGCAAAGGGACTTGGTGTCAGAACTCTCCACTTCCCTTTCTGGGTTGCTGCCTGTGGAGAGTCTTAAGTTAGTCTGTCTGAAGCTATCTACTCTGACTTCCCTAGCGACTGCCTCAATGAGGTTGATCTCTAATGTGTCGGAGGCCACCTCTCGAGCGGCAGGTATGGACATTGCTATTAGGAGTCATGCCTGGCATCACCTTTGTGGGTTTGTGGAAAACTTCAACATCATTTACTAATGCCCCTTTCGACAGGTCAACACTCTTTGGTCCCTTGGTCAAAGAAACCTTAACCCATAGAGAGCAGAAGGGAAAGACTGTCTGCAGTCGGGATCAAGTTTTCTATCCCCCAACGATCCTTTTCCAAAAATCAGAGGGGTAGTAAGAAACTGTGGTTCCACTGTTCTCCGTCTTCCTTCCAGGATGCTCCTCAGGAATCCTCTTAATCTGTCCAAGGAAGGGGGTTTGATAGATGCCGCCCCAGAGGCAGAGGAGGTCCACATACCCAGGGCTCTTGGGAACCCTTCTCTGAGAAGTCCCATCAGCACTCCTGAAGCACTGCCTGGCTGTCCTGCCCTGGAGGCAGTCTGGGTTCGTCTATCCCTACATCCACTAGCCTGGACATCTATTACCTCAGATTAGTGGGCGCTAAACATCATATCCAGGGGATACTTCATACCCTTTTTTCAGCCCCCTCCAACTTAAAAGTCTCTCCTGGACATTCCACCCCACCAAAAGGAGTTGGCCCTCTTTGAGGTTCAAGACCTCCTTCAAGAGAGTCATCCAGAGGTCCTAACAGGACAACAAGGGTCCGGAACTTACTCGTTCTTCTTTTTGCTGCCCAAGAAAACTGGGGACCTACATCCCATTCTGGACCTCAGTGTTCTAAATTTGTCGATCAAGAAGTTGAAGGTCTGGATCGTCACTGTTCAGTCCATTCTGCTGCTTTTACAAAAGGACGATTGGATGTGCTCAGTGGATCTCAGGGATGCGTATTATCACATAAAAATAGACAGATGCTCTGGGAGATTCTGCTCTTCTGGCTGGGGAACGATCACTACCAGTTCAGAGCTTTGCCCTTCGGACTTACCTCAGCTCACCGGGTGCTTACCGAATGTATAGCAGTGGTAGCAGTCCATCTCTGCCTGCAAGGTTTCTAGGTCTTTATGTACCTGGATGATTGACTCTTCACGGCACACACAAGACATCAACTCATTTTGGCCATGGATTATACACGGTCTCTTTCAGGACCTAGGCATCACAGTCAACTTGCCCAAATCTCATCTTGTCCCATGCCAGAGCATGGAATTTATGGGGGTCCTTCTGGACATGGTGTCAGAAACTGCAGCACTTCCCTTGTGCAGAGTTGAAACGATTCGGGAACAAGTTCGTCTTCTCCTGCATCAGGAGCATCCCTTCTTGCATTTAATTTTGCATGCCCTCAGCTCAGTGGCGGCGGCGATTCAGTTAGATGTTCATTGTGTTTCACTGTTGCAGCCATTACTCTTGGGTTATCCTGCTGGCAGGTTACCCGCAGTCGGCCAGAATTCCAAAGTCTAGCCGACGCCATTTTCTTCAATCTTTCTTGCCACGCAGTGCCTGAAGAAAAGCAGTTCGCAAGTGCCGGTTGGCCGACTCCTGAGATTTTCAAATCTGAATTTCAGAACCGAAGTCTTTATTAAAGCTAAGTACCCTGTTGGGGAAACTTTTTTTCTTGCTCCAGACCAATGCCAGAAAAAGTTAACAGTTGTATTTCTTGTGGGAAGCAAATACCTCGTAAGGATTTTCACTCTTACTGTATTCCTTGCCTAGGCCCTGATCACGACATTGCTAGCTGTCGGTTTTGTGCTAGATTTAACCAATGCACTATCATGAGTCGGTTCGAATTTGCATTTCATTACTTTGGCCGAAGATTTAATTATATAATGCCGGCGGAACAGCCGACATCCGGAGTTTACAAAAAACACAAGGACAAGGATAGGCATCCAAGGTCCAAAACCGACGACGAAGCCTCTTCTAGGCCAGTCGGCGGTTCTCAGTGAGGCTCTTTCGCAGACCCTGGCGCCCGCTACCTCAGAACCACAGGCCGCTACCGACTCCCACGTGGAGCCGACTGGGCATCTGAAAACTCAAGGTATTAGACACTCGGAAATCAATTACTCGGATGGGTCCGGAGCCGCTGAGCAGGCATCGGCTTCTGAGGGTATCTTCAGACCTACACAACTATATGTTAAGCCATCTTCAGCTTCAAAGACAAAGACTAAAGCAGCTCTAAAGACAAAGAAACAAGTACAGCATTCTCCTATTCAGACTCCCATGCCTAAAAAACAGATGCTCAAAATGGCTGAAGACTTAATTACTTTGATCAGGGGCTTCCATCCCCCTCCTGCTAAGAGGCCTAGGCAAGAGACAGAGTATGATTCTTTTGATCAGGTATCTATTTCCTCTGATTCCTCTTCTGAACAGGATTACTCCATGCTTCCCTATGAGGATTCTGATGCTGAAGAATCCATTCCTTCAGTCTCTCCTTCTGAGGACTATTCTTTTGGGGAAACACTGCATACTATGAGGGAGCATTTCCACTGGGAGAGCCAAGATTATTCTGAGTCTAAGAAAAGGCTCAGAGACTTCCTGCTTCTTCCTCAGCACAGACCCCTTGCTATTCCACCTATTCTAGACAATGTAGATGATGTATTTTCAGAGTCCGGACTGTCCCCTGACTCTTTACCCCCTGCACCTGCTAAGCCAGACAGATACTACAGGGTCCCGGATTCTCATAAATTCCTATATAAAAACCCCACTGCTGACCCAGAAACTATATCTCAGGGCCCCAAGGGGGTTAAAGCTTCCACTGCAAAAAACCCTGTCCCCTCTGATGGGGATTCTAGGGCTCTAGACAGATGGGGGGGGGGGGGAGTTTACACTTCTGCCACCCTGGCTGTAAGGGCTTTAAATTGTCAATTTCATATGCTTAAATATCAGCAATATTTAATGTCACTACTTAAACAGAAAATGTTGACAAATACTGAATGTTCAGAGAACAAGGAATTGTAGGATTTATTGCATGCAACTGAACAAGTGGGAAAGCATACTTTGCAATGTGGTTATGATTCACTGGAGGCCTCTTGAAAGGCCACTGTTACAGGTTCTGTTATTAGAAGGCATGCTTGGTTAAAGGAACAAAATCTGCCTGATCATGTTAAAGCAAAATTATTAGATGCAGCATTACAGCATGATACTTTGTTTGGTACTAAAGCAGAAGAGGTGTTGAAAAAAATGGAGGATAAAGCAAAATCCATGCAGACAGTCAAGGATTTCTTACAGGTACAGCCACCCAGGTTTAGCAGGAACTGGCCCTTTCCAGTCTCAGACAGACGACAAAGAGGCAGATACAGGCGTCCCAGAGGCAGATCTCAGCCCCAAGGCTCATACAGGCCTAAACAATGTGGTGCTCCTACCTCCAAAAGCGGAGAAGACAAATCACAGCCTTACAGGAAACAGTCCCAATGACTTTCCTCTACCAGTTCCAAACAGTTTTCTTTTGACAGCCCCCTTTGGGGGAAAACTAGCACTTTTTTCATCAAATTGGAAAATGGTTACCCAAGACAAATGGGTTCTGAACATAGTGTCCCAAGGCTACAGGTTCCATTTTCACACTCTACCAGGATCAAAGAGCATGCCAGACCTGCCACACAATCAATGGGCAGAGGCACAAAAACAAATTACAGCCCTCATGGACATGAGGGCCATTCAGCAAGTACCACAACAAGAGCAGGGGCAAGGATTTTACTCCAGACTTTTCCTAGTACCCAGGAAGGACAAAACCCGGAGACCAATTCTGGACCTGTCTATACTAAATACGTTTCTGGAAGTTCCAAAATTCAAGATGTTGACTCTTCAGCAGCTACTGCCCATTCTGGGCAAGAGGGCTTGGCTCGTAACTTTGGACCTAAAAGAGGCATATCTGCATGTCCCAATCAGACAATCTTGCAGAAGATGCCTCAGATTCATAGCTGGCTCAATGCATTACCAAATGTTAAGTTGTCAATCTCGCCTTCATTCTTGCTGGATGGGTTCGGAGCCGATCCTCGGCTCCGACTCGGCACTTGCTTTAGCTTAGGAACTCCTTTTACCAGCTCGAGGCAACCCTATATCCCATGATGCAAGGCGGAACTACCTCAGATCTCGTTTGCCGCTTAGCGAAAGAGGTCTCCTTTACCAGCAGAGGTAAGAGAATTTCTTGTCAAAGAAAGAGAAGCTTAGTTAGGGTTTTATTTTTCCCTTTTAGTCATAGTATAGTCTGTAGTAGTTTTACAGCCCACCCTATTCCCTTGTTTTTTAAAACTTTTATACCCTTTTAAACTTTTAGTGTAAAGTTTTAGTTAGGCCTAAAACCCCAGTTCTTAATCCCTTCCTGTGTGTTTGTGTAGGGATTAATTTTGTGTGTTTGTTGGGGTTTGTGTGTGTTTTCTTCCTCCTAGGATATGTCTAGGGAAGGCAAGGTCTCAGGCTTCAAGAAGTGTGACTCGTGCTGTCAGAAAATGTCTCTGACAGACGGTCACACTTCTTGTGTTTATTGCCTGAGGCCTTTGCACCTGCAGGACTCCTGTGCTTTGTGTCACTCTTTTAGCCAGAGAGTCCTGCAGGAGAGGAGGAATAAACTTATCCTCCGTGGCTTACTTAAGCCAGAAGGTTCTCCCTCTAAAGCAGGGTCTGGGAAACCTTCTAAGCCACCGAAGGCTCAGGCTTCAGTTTCCAAGCCTCCTCCGGTGGCTCCGGCTGGAACCGATGTATTTGCCTCGAAAGTAGTGGGTTCGGTGCCGGCTGGCTCCGATACCTTATCTACTGTAGCCTTGTCGGCTCCGGCTGGAGCCGACACCTTATCCAGCATCGGAGCCGAGGAACCTTCGGCTCCATCTGGTGTTCAGGGGTCTTTGGCTCCGATGGCTCCATCCCGAAAGAGATCTCGGTCCCCTTCATTACTGAGTATCCACTCGGCTCCGGGGTCTCCCCTTTTGTCGGAGCGGAGCCATCGGAGCCGATCTTCGAGATCTTCCAGGCTGTCTGACCACGACTTGGAGAGGGTGGTAAGCAGGCTGTTGAAGTCTCAGGCACTGGCCCAAATGCTCCATAGCCCGTCTCAACAGACTTCGGCTATAGCCTCACCCCTTGAACTTCCTCCTCCGACTCCACTTCAGAGTTCGGAGCCGGAGCTTCTCGGGACAGCGACTGTTTCGGTGCCGGAGCCGATACATCCTTCGGCTCCGTCATCCTCGGCTCCGATCTCCTCCTTGAGACCTTCCTTGGAGGGATCTGGTCGTCGGGTTTCCCTTGTCGGCTCCGAGGGGGCTAGTGGCATCGGACCCTTGTCCGACCCCGCTCTCCCTCTCTGGGCTTCGGCTTTGGTAAGCTCGGCGCCGACATCGGCCTCAGAGCCTTCCCTCTCAGTGGAGCCGGGCATTCCTGTTTCCTCGGAGCGGGATATTCCGCCTCCCGGGAGGGGAGCCTTTGAGGTGATGAGGAGTGTCCTGGCCTCTGAGCCTGGTCAACGGTCCATCCCTCTAGCTCCTCCCTCATCAGTGCCTGCAGACGCCTCTTGCCAGCCTCTTGCTCTCAGGCCCAGGGATCCATTGCCCCAGGTTTCCCCATTGGGAATTTCCTCCTCTTCCGAGGTTTCTCCTGATCCTGCAGGGGGAACCCCCTCGGAAGAGGATGTGTAAGAGGAAACACACGGACTCCCCTGAGTCTACTACATCTGATACCGACTTAGATGAGTCGGAGGGTTCCCCATGGTCCCCCTCTGAGGATGTCTCCTTTTCAGACATCCTTGAGCTCCTCAAACAGAGGGGGAATTGGCCCTCCATTGACCCCTCCGAGGATGAGTCGGTATACCTGGAGGCTTTTGGATCCCGACCCTCCACCTCCTGGGTGTCTCCGCCTTTCGACCCACTGATGCAGGTAGTGGCTCGGAAGGCGTGGGCGGCTCCAGATTCTGTGGAACTTGTCCCCAGGAGACCATCCAAATTCATCACGGCCCCTACAGACAAAAACAGTTCCTTTCCAAGGGTGTCTCTGTGGATGCTATGGTGGTGGCGGCGGCCACTAAGAAGGAACTGGCGGATCCTTCAGTACCTGTCCATCCTCCTAACAAGGACTCTAGGACCATGGACAGGTATGGAAAGCGGATGTTTTCTTCAGCGACTTTTGCTATGCGTTCGCTGAATTATCTTTGTCACTTCACCAGGCTTCAACGAGATATTCTCAAAGAACTGGGTGAAGTAGTCCAGGATCCTTCTGCTGCTGGGGCTCAGGAAAAGATTGCCTTGCAGCTTGCAATCCTGAATTCCATATCTAACTCCTCCATGCGGCTCATATCCTATGCGGCCGATGGAGCGAGCAGGGCCGCAGGCACAGGAGTTGCTCTTAGACGCCAAGCCTGGATGCGGCTTTGTAATTTTGCAGACCCCTTTAAGGCATCCTTCACTAATACCCCCTTTGATGGTTCGGCTTTGTTCGGACCTCAGGTGAAGGATACCTTGACCAGGTGTGAGCAGGACGGTAAAACTCTTTCTGCCGTTGGAGTCCAGTTTTCCACTCCTTCTAGACCATATCCCAAGGGTCAGAAGGGGGGGAAGATGTGGTTCCGAAAAGCCCAAGGAGCTACACCGGACGACGTGGTCAGTTTACCCCAGAGGCAGAGGGGTAACAATAACGCCGCCCTAGAGGCAGGGGGGGGTCCTCAGAACCAGGGCAACAGGGAGTCTCTTCCTGAGAAGCCCTTTCAGCATCCCTGAGGTGTTGCCCGACTGTCCACCCTTGGAGGCAGTCGGGGGAAGGATTTCGCTGTACCCAGTAGCCTGGCAATCCCTATCTCAAGAGAGTTGGGTACAGTCGATCATATCCGAGGGTTACAAAATCACCTTCGAAAGGTTTCCCGTACCTCTACAATCCCTTCCAGACATCTCACCCGGTCAAAGGGATTTGGCAGAACAGGAGGTTTCAAAGCTCCTAGAAAAAAGAGCCGTCCAGACTGTGCCAGCAGACCAGGTAGGAAGGGATTTGGCAGAACAGGAGGTTTCAAAGCTCCTAGAAAAAAGAGCCGTCCAGACTGTGCCAGCAGACCAGGTAGGATCCGGCGTCTACTCGAGATTCTTTTTGGTCCCCAAAAGGACGGGAGATTGGAGACCAATATTAGACCTGAGCAATCTAAACAGATTTGTCAAGAAGGCAAGATTCCGGATGGTCACGCTTCAGTCCATTCTGCCCTTTCTGGGCAAGGACAACTGGATGTGCTCTATAGACCTTCAGGATGCGTACTATCACATAAAGATTCACAGACGCTCCAGAAGGTTTCTCCGCTTTCGGCTAGGGACCAGTCATTACCAATTCAGAGCACTGCCCTTTGGCCTCACTTCAGCCCCCAGAGTGTTCACCAAATGCATGGCAGTGGTCACAGCTCATCTGAGACATCAGGGATTCCAGGTGTTTCCCTACTTGGACGACTGGCTCCTCTCCGCCACCACCAAGTGTCAGCTTATTCAGTCCAGAGACTACACTCTACAGCTTTGCAGGAGTTTGGGAATTTCAGTAAATTTCGAAAAATCTTCTCTGCTGCCTTGCCAAATCTATCACCTTTATAGGCGCAGAATTAAACACTGTCAAAATGATAGCCAGACTAACAGAGCAAAGAATTCTGGACATCCAAAATTGTTCGCTACTATTGCAAAGCAACAAGATCAAAGCCAGATTTATACTGAAGGTTCTAGGTCTTATGGCTGCGGCCATTGTTCTTCTACCACTGGCTCGCTTCCACATGCGTCTTCTGCAGTGGATGCTATTCACGCAGTGGTCGTACCACAGTCTCCCGATGAGGCACGAAATCTTGGTCACACAGTCGTGCAGAGCTCATCTGAACTGGTGGATATCTTCCCTCTTCTTCATCAGGGCCGACCCTTTATTCCCCTCCTCCAGTTGCCACAGTCACTATGGATGCCTCTCTGATCGGGTGGGGGCATTATCAGGGCAGGATGGTCCACGGACGTGGCAACCCATAGAATACCATCTGCACATAAATGTCCTGGAGATGAGAGCAGTGCTTTTAACGTTGCAAGCCCTCAACGACTTTCTTCCCACGGGGACTATTGCAGTACAAACGGACAACATGTCCGTGGTCTGGTACATCAACAAACAGGGTGGGACCAGGTCCTATCCGTTATGTCGAGAAGCTCTCAGACTTTGGCAATGGGCGATCTCTTCTCAGCGGTTTCTGATAGCAACGTACATCCCTGGCAGGTCCAACCTTTTAGCGGACAGGCTGAGCAGATCCATTCTGATGCCTCACGAGTGGTCTCTCAATCAGTCTGTAGTGGATCAGATTTTTCTGAAGTGGGGCACTCCTTGTTGCGATCTTTTTGCTACTCCGCAAAAAAACAACTCTTTTTTTCCCCTTCCAGGCCAACCCCTGAGAGACTCTCTAACCCAGGATTGGCCCCGGGGACTTCTGTACGCTTTTCCTCCCTTTCCCTTGATTCCACAAGTCATTCAGAAAGCCACCGTTTTGAGAGCCAAGTTGATCCTCATTGCCCCATATTGGCCTCGACAAATTTGGTTTCCGTCTCTGCATCGTCACCTTCTGGTGCAGCCCTGGCATCTGGACCCAGTTCCGGATCTCTTGATCCACCAGTCGGGTCAGCAGCACCGAGCCATTCATTCTCTCAACCTCACTGCTTGGTTGCTCCACTTCCTACCCTAGCCAGGCTACTGATGATTTCAGACTCAGTCAGAGACATTTTAGTGTCTTCTTTGAAGTCGTCCACTAGGACTGTTTATGCTAGCAAGTGGCGACGTTTTTCTATTTGGGCAATTCCCAAAAATATTGACCCTTTACTGCTCCTGTACATTCGGTTTTAGATTTCCTGGCGGAGGTTTTTCATTCAGGATCCTCGTCATCTGCAGTCAAAGTACAACTGGCTGCTATTTCCAAGTATCATGTTGGCTTGCATGACAATAACATTATGTCTCATAGATTATGCAAGGCCTTTCTGAGAGGAGTTTTCTCCTAAAACCACCTATAAAGCATCCTCCTCCGCAATGGGATCTAAACTTAATGTTGGCATCCTTGATACTACCTCCCTTCGAACCGTCTGCTTCATGTTCTTTGAAATTATTGACCTGGAAAACTATATTTTTACTGGCTGTCACTTCTGTAAGAAGAGTTTCCGAGATTCAAGCTCTCTGCATTCGTTCCCCTTATTTGGTTTTTCATAAGGACAGGGTATCATTAAGAACTAACCCTTCCTTTCTTCCCAAAGTCGTATCTCAAACCAACATTAACCAATCTATAGACCTACCAGTCTTTTTCCCAAACTATTCCGACAGAGCTGAACAGAAACTGCATTTTTTGGATGTCCATCGTCAGCTCGGGTACTATTTGCATAGAACTAAACAATTCAGAAAATCGGACCAATTATTTGTCTCCTATGCAGAAAACAGGATAGGTCTTCCAGTCTCTAAAGTGACCTTATCAAGATGGTTAACCTCCACTATTTCCTATGTATACTCTCTCAGAGGCAAGCAGCTATCTTCTAAGCCAAAAGCACACTCAACCAGGAGTCTATCCACTTCTGCAGCTTTTCAGGATAGACTACCCATTGATACCATTTGTGCAGCAGCTACTTGGGCTACGCCTCATACCTTTGTCTCTCATTACAAAATGGACTTGGCCTCCAGAGATAGGGCCAGTTTTGGTTCCACAGTTCTCAAGAGTCTGTTCCATTGAGCCACCCGGGATACAGGTGCTAGGGACGCGGTCCCATCCAGCAAGAATGAAGGCGAGATTGACAACTTAACATTTAGAAGTTATGTACCTACCATAACGTTCCATGTTAGTTGTCTTCTCTCGCCTTCTTTCTTGCGTCCCTCCCTCCTTCCCCCTGGCCTGGACAGATCTTGAAGAGTTCCTATTAGGTTGTTTCCTCCTGAGCCTTCATATGAGGACTTCTATTAGGATCTTATGTTCCTAATTATGTTAGGATAGTCTTTAGCAGGGTAGGTTAGCTACCAAACGAGATCTGAGGTAGTTCCGCCTTGCATCATGGGATATAGGGTTGCCTCGAGCTGGTAAAAGGAGTTCCTAAGCTAAGTAGATGCAAGAGTGAGAGCAAACACCACGAAGAATACCTTCAAAGTAAATAAAATCTCTCCACCGTGAAAAAGTTCCAGTAAACAGTTACCATAAAAACGAAAACCGTTTATTGTGAAATGAGGAATAAGCGCTTTCACGTAGTGCAAACTACGCTTCATCAGATGCTAAAGCAAGTGCCGAGTCGGAGCCGAGGATCGGCTCCGAACCCATCCAGCAAGAAAGAAGGCGAGAGAAGACAACTAACATGGAACGTTATGGTAGGTACATAACTTCTAATTCTCTGCACTGCCCTTTGGCTTATCCACTGCGTCCAGGGTCTTTACAAAATGCCTGGCACCAGTAATTGCATTTTGCAGACAAAACGGAATTCAAATATATCCCTACTTGGATGACTGCCTAATTCAAGCAGAGAGCAAAGACACTTCTAAACCATCTGGCATTTGTAAAAAGATTACTAATTGACCTAGGGTACACAGTAAACGAAAATAAATCAAACCTAGTGCCCTCTTAAGAGATAATATTCCTGGGTGCAAGCTTAAATACCACTGCCCAGATGGCTCATCTCACGCCAGACAAGCAAACACAACTGACTACTTATTTCAAGAAATTGGCAACAAAAACCCACTTATCTGCAAGGAAAATCCTGCAGGCCTTGAGTTTCCTGGCATCCTGCATTCTACTAATTCCATATGCCAGACTGCATATGAGGAAATTACAGTGGTATCTGAAAAGTGTTTGGACTCAGCATTGCCACTGCCTGGCGACAGTAATTGCACTCATTCCCTGCCTACAGGAGTTTTGATGGTGGGCAGTGGCCTGTCACCACAACAAGGGTCTGCCATTCAGGTTACCCACAGCCAGACAGACACTGACAACAGATGCATCAGATTATGCCTGGGGGGCCCATATGGCAGGAAAATGTATTCAAGGCACATGGCCTGCAAACCAGATGCATCTTCACATCAATCAAAAAGAGATGCTAGCTGTTCAAAATGCCCTGACAGCTTTCAAGGACCTGCTTCACCCAGGACAATTACTGATAAAGACAGACAACACTACGGTCATGTGGTACATAAACAAGCAGGGAGGTACTCATTCCTACCCCCTCTGCAGACAAGCAATGACCTTATGGGACACAGCATTGGCTTTTCAAGTTCACCTGCAAGCACAATTCCTACCAGGAAAAACAAATACTCTGGCAGACGAACTAAGCAGAAACCTCATGGATCCCCACGAATGGAAACTGGATCCACAAGTCTTCAGGATGATAATAAGGAAATGGGGATGCCCAGACATATATCTATTTGCCTCCCCTCACAACTGTCAATTGCAGAGATTTTGCACAAGGATTTACCACAAGCAAGCATGGAAAGTGGGCGCCCTGTCATTCAGCTGGAAAAATTTAACAGTATATGCTTTTCCCCCACTGCCTCTCCTTCCCAGAGTACTCCTAAAGGTCAGACAAGAGAAGCCAAAAATTATTCTGATTGCACCATACTGGCCACGCCAGCACTGGTACCCAATCCTAAAGAGCTTGTCTCCAGGTCTAGCATGGATATTGCCTCAAACTTCTCACTTGCTGACCCAACAAAACAATCAGATCCTGCACAGCCAACTCAGGACCTTAAATCTGGCAGCATGGCAGATAATGTAGCCATTCAGAAAACTCCTCTTTCAAAAGCTGTTATGGGTGTTATCTTAAAGGCCAGGAGGCCCAGCACCAGAAAATCTTATGCTGAAAAATGGAAGAGATTCTGTGCTTGGAACCAGGAACAAGGCATTGACTCGTCTGTACCAAATATTCCTCAGATTTTACAATACCTAACTGAGATGCTGAACAAAGGCCTTTCTTTCTCATCTATTAAGATTCATGCTTCTGCCATTTCTGCACATTACAATACGGAACCACCTATCTTTTCTCATCCTTTAATAAGGCAGCACCTCAGAGAGGCCAAAAACATTAGGCCTCCAAGGAGAGCACCATTTCCGGCCTGGGACCTCAATTATGTTTTGGAAAAAATCACACTGCCTCCTTTCCAGCCAGCATCAACAGCGGATATTAAATTCTTATCCTGGAAAACAGCTCTGCTCCTAGCTATAACCTCTGCAAAGCGAGTCTCTGAGTTACAAGCACTCATTGCTGTGGAACCTTTCATCATTTTTCATCCAGACAGGGTTTCTCTGAGGACAAACCCTACATTTATGCCTAAGGTGGTGTCCAATGTGGCCCTCAATCAAACCATTCACTTGCCTACCTTTTACCCAAATCCACAGAACAAGGGTGAGAAAATTCTGCATTCTTTGGACATACACAGGCAGTTACACTTCTACTTGGACAGAACTAAAGCTTTCAGAAAGACTGAGCAATGTTTAGTGTCATATGCTGCAGGATCACAAGGAAAGTCTATCTCAAAACAGACTATTTATAAATGGATAGGCCATTGCATCCGTTTCTGCTATTCTCAACATGGCAAATCAGTGCCTAAGGGCATTAGGCCTCATTCCACCAGAGCAGCAGCCAATTTAGCAGCCTTCCTCAGAGGAGTACCAACCAAAGAAATCTTAGAGACGGCAACTTGGAGTTCAGTGCACACCTTTACAAAGCACTACCACTTGCCTCTCTACTCGAAGTCCAGAGCAGGCTTCGCCACTGCAGTTCTGCAGGGCCTCATAGCCTCTCCTAATCCTATTTAGCGCAGCCACCCATCCTCAGCTTTGGGATTCAATCCAAGAGTAATGACTGCAACAGTGAAACACGATGAACATAGTACAGTTGTGTACCTACCATAAATGTAGATGTTCTAGTGTATTCACTGTTGCAGTCCAGGTTACCCACCCACCATCCCCCTTCTCTTTGCTGGGACTTATCTGCACTTCTCTATCCTATACAACCTTTTTGGTGTATTTGCTTGTAGATGAAGGAAATGTTATTTTTTGCATGCATTTCTTATTGCTATATTTTTTGGTCTACCTATTTGGGGCACCTGACATCTGGGGCAAGAAAAACTGAAGAAAATGGTGTCGGCTGCAGAATTTGTACCCCTGGCGCACTGACGTCAGGGAAGAGGCGACAGCAACTGACGCCGGACCTAGAGTTTGGAATTCTGACCGACTGTGGGTAGCCTGCCAGCAGGATAACCCAAGAGTAATGACTGCAACAGTGAATACACTCTAACATCTACATTTATGGTAGGTACACAGCTGTACTTTCCTCTCACAGGATATCACATGCGAGTTCTACAGTGGACCCTTGTGGTGCTGTGCTCAGCCCACCTTCATGCCATGTCCGTGACCGTCAGGATTTCTCAAGTCTGCAGACGTTACCTTGGTTGGTGGCTCCAAGCCCAAGACCTTCTTCTAGGCAGACCCTTTTGTCTTCCCCAACCCCAAGCCATGGTGACCACTGATGCCTCCCTGGTGGGGTGGGAGATTTATTGGGGAAGGACTGTCCAAGGCGCACAGTCCCTTTTAGAGAGACCAAATTGCACATCAGTGTCCTGGAGATAAGAGCAGTCCTTATAACGTTGCAAGCCTTCCAAGACTGTCTCCCTCTTGGGATGATTGCAGTTTAGACAGACAACATGGTGGTGGTCTGGTACGTCAACAAACGGGGGAATATGTTCTTATCCCCTGTGCAGAGAGGCCATGAGCCTGTGGAAATGGGTGATGTCTTCCAGGCGCTTTCTTCTTGCAATGCATATTTCCGGCAGTTCTAGTGTGTTAGCCGACAAACTCAGCAGATCTGTCCTGAGTCTTCATGAGTGGTCCCAGAATCTGTCAGTGGCACGTCAGATATTCGACCGTTGGGGTGTCCCTTGCTGCTATCTCTTTGCCTCTCCGATCAGTCACAAATGCAGCAAATACTTTGACCTGATCCCCCCAATGAGGGTGTCACCCAGGGACGCTCTGGTTCACGATTGGCCGTCGGGTCTTCTGTATGCCTATCCCCCAACTCCCCTCATTTCCATAGTTTTACAGAAAGCTTGTCATCTGAGGACTGATCTCATCCTCATTGCCCCCTTCTGGCCTCGTCAGGCATGGTTTTCCCTCCTTTGGTCGCCTCTAAAATGTCTGCCTTGACTATTAGATGCAGACCTGAATCTCATTTCCCATTCATGGGGGCTTCTTCCCAACCTTCAGTCTCTTCAGCTGACTGCTTGGTACCCTCCATTTCCAATGACTATAGCCCCGTCCAGGCTTCCTTTCCCAGTTAAGGACATTATTTTGGCTTCTCAAAAGCCTTCTACTAAGAAGGTGCATTTCAGTAAATGGAAGAGCTTTGCTCTTTGGACTCAGCAGCATAACTTAGATCCTTTTTCGGCTTCTATTTCTGATATTTTGTTGTTTTTGGCTTCTTTTTTTCAACAAGTGGCTAGTTTCTCTACAATCAAACTTCAGTTGGCTGCTGTATCCAATTTCCATTTAAACGGAAGTCCCACTTTCTCTTCTAGGCTGTGCAGGGCTTTCCTCATAGGGGTATTTTTGCTCAGACCTCCTATTGAAGATCTTTCCCCTCTTTGGGACCTCACTCTGGTGCTCCAATCCTTGACGCAACAACCTTTTGAGCCTGCAGCTACCTGTGATCTCAAGTTCCTGTCTTGGAAGATGGCCTTTTTGGTGGCCATTACCTCAGCCAAGAAGGTCTCCAAATTGCAGGCTCTTTGCATTAAGCCCCCTTCATGACTTTTCATAAGGTTAGGGCATCTCTCAGGACAAGTCCTTCCTTCATTCCTAAGACAGCCTCAGAGGCTAATCTTAACCAGTCGATTCAACTTCCTGTCTTTTTTCCCAATTTTTCAAATAAAGGAGAATATAAGCTGCATTGTCTGGATGTACATAGGCAGTTACATTTTTACTTGGAAGAGAACAAAAAATTTTCAAAAATCCAATCAGCTTTTTGTGGCCTTTTCTCAGGCTAAGAAGGTCAGCAATTTCCAAGGTTTCTATTACTCATTGGATCGTTAGCTGTAGTGCTTATATTTACAAGAGCAATAACATGGTGCCAGTTAAAGCTCACTCCACTAGGTTGGTGGCCACATCATCTGCATTTTTGGCAAGGTTTTCCTTAGATGATATTTGTGCTGCTGCCACTTGGTCTAATCCTCATACCTTTGTGACACATTATAAGTTGGACTTGGTGTCTAGGGGCAGGGCTTCCTTTGGTCTTCTGTGATCCTGCATGTCCTTCTTTGAGGTCTCCCATAGTTGTTGGTAGCTGAGGACTCTGATCCTTTCGTGATCCGTAATGACACGGGGATAGCACCGGATAGTTGTGTGCTTACCATAACTTGGAATCTGGGCTATCCAGTGTCATTATTCATCACGTTCCCACCCTCCTCCTGGTGTCTGGGGAATTTTGGAGGAATGTTTCCTTGGTATCCCTTTCTATTTTGTAGGCAGTCTTCACTGCCCTCTTTTTCTATCCAGCAAACTCGATCGGAGGGTTGTGGGCAGCAAGGGATCTTGGGAAGGAGCTTGAGCTCAAGAGCTGTCTTTTAGTGCTGGCTCAGATCCGAGTTCGGATCCTAGACCCATCTATGATGAATAATGACACTGGATAGCCCAGATTCTAAGTTATGGTAAGTACATAAACTATCTTTTTATTGCTATAATTTTGCATCACGTCGAGATGGCAAAAGCAGAGGTTACTGTATTGTGGATTAGTTTGTTTGTGGGAAACTTTACCAGTAGTGCATTTGCGCCTTTTTCTTTGTCTCCACTTTTCTCCCTTTTCTGGTTATTGCAAGCAATTTAGTTTTCAGTGTATTAACAATAGTGGACCTGCAAAAAGTGTTATAGTAGGTTTAACTTTCATTTTGTAGCCTTAACACATTGTGTTGCTAATTATGCAAATAGATATGATTTGTTTTTAAATTTGCAAATAGGTATGATTTTTTTAAAATTTTTGTTAACTTGTTTAATTTCTACTTTGTTCATTTGCTGACCGATAGGCCAGTGGTGTCTTATTCAAGGGAGACCCGAGGATGTATTCATTCTCTCAAAACCATGTTAGCTCAGTGGAGGTGAAGGTTGTAGGACCCTGACTATGACCCAACCAACTTGGGATTGACTAGCAGTCCTGGTACTGGAAGAGCTGAGTTGGGAAGGAAGAAGAATGAAGGCAATGAAGAGCCTCATCTCTTTCAGGGTATGAAGGTCACATGTCCAGGAACACATGCTTCAATCTCTTTAGTGAAGATAGGAGAGGCATTGGGGGGTCAGGGGATGGGACTTTGTTGCATGCTTGGGCCCTATAAGCAACAACTGGGAAAGGGCATGTGTGGATAAAGATTTGGTGTAAAGTAGAACCCCACACCCACAGATGGTAACACCTCTCCAGGTGCTGGACTCCTGCCCTATAAAGAGATTGAGTGAGCTGTAGGGTTTGCTTCATAAGGGAGTGTTTGTCAGTGTGTATGATTGATCAGCTGTTTGGGTGGTTAGAAAAAAAATGTTAAAATACAAGCACTAGGAAGTAGTTGCTGTCCTCGTAGTAAAGTTTGGTATAAAAATGCTGATGATGCTGTATGTCTAGGGTGTACAATGCCAAGAAATCTAAGGGTGTTCCTAGGCTGCTAGATGTTTAATGATGTCCCTCCATGTTATTGTTGCAGTATTGATAACGTGGGGTGTCCTGCCAAGGATTGCTAAATGTCTGGTCAGTATACCAAAGTATTTGCATCCTCATAGTGTCTTGTGTTAGGTGTATGCTTCCCCTGTAGGCATAGGGCATAAAAGTGATATGCAGATACTCAGTACTCAGAACTTCTTTGCCACCAGTCTGAATGCCACAGTCAAATGTCAGTCTGAACACCTTTCACTGACTGGTTTTATTTGAGCAATTTACAGATAAATGCCTCATTGGGGTTCATTATTTTTCTTCCTTTAATTGTGCACTTAGGCTTCATTTCATTTAGGAGGGGAAACTGTCAATGTGGAAGGCAGCTCACCCATAAAGACCATCACGAGAAGTTTGTTCTACGTAGGTGCTTCATACAAGCATACCAAGTGTACCATTTGTCAGGCCTTTATTCCCAAAACCATTCACAGCCATCTGTCCTTTCTCTCTCTCTCTTCATCTTGAGAAATCACCATCCCAAATATTTGACCCAGGATACCATGGCTTAATCCACCCGCATTGAAGTATAGCCATGTCTTAAAAATAAGACCAAGAAGTCTAGGTCTGACTCTACTGCTGTACAACTTTCACCAGATGTTTGTCTTGAGGTGAGTAAAAATGTTGGAGACCATCTGGTGCAGATACCAATTTCCTCTACCGTGGCCATATTGAAAGCTTCTCACACATCCTTTGAAGCAATGCAAGTGTCTACAGTGGATGTTGAGAGGGAACCATAGCTGATCAAAGGGCTTAGAGGAATTTCCCATATTTTGGTGAGGGTAAGAGGTCCCTGGTACCCTTATTGAGTCTTGGCATGGTCCAAGTCCCCTAGGTTGGTCAAAGTGGATGTCCCTCTAAAGAAGAAGCAGCAGCAGAAAACCAAGCATATTTGTCTAATTGCTAATGATCCTCCGAAGGAATGGCAGGACTTTACTCCGGGCTTTTTCAGTGCCCTGATGGCCTTAGGTCCACCTGGGGGGGGGTTGTTCCTGCTTCTCCTTGGTCTTCTACTCCAACTAAAAGGACTAGGGAATCTGATTTGCCAGATGAAGAGGTGGATTCAGTGGATGAGTTATGGGCCTACACCTCACAAATTACCTGCCCTTTAGACTATAGTTTTAAAGAGGATTTCTTGAGTCCTGATACCTCCCTTTGAGGAGGTGTCTTTTGAGGGCACGGTAGTTAGCATGATGGAGTATTTTAAGTGGGACTGCTCACACGTCTCTGATATTCAAAGGTATTATGAGCTGTTGCAGATGGAATCTCCTAAACCTTCCGCTTTCCCCTCTTTGTTGAATGCCATGTTGGATACATTTGCTGCTGCTGCTTTTCCTCCTGATTTTCAAAATCCAGCCTCTAAAAAGCCTGACCTTTTTTATAAGGTGCCTGAGGCCATTAAGTGCCTCTACAAGTGTCATCCTTCAGATCTTGAATGTGGTATGTCTCTGCTGACAAGCCATCCAAGGTTTTGACATGTTCTAAACTCCTCCTTTCTGATAAAGATAGTAAGTCTATGGAGAGGTTGTGGAAAAGTGTACACATCTGCCACTTTGGCCTTCAGGGCCATTAATTATCAAACTCGTATAACCAGGCATGGTTTGACCCTTTTGTCACAGCTTGGGAGGGGGGGTGGGGTCTGACCTTCCTGATTCTGAAGGAAAAACTGCTGCCCTCTTAAATTCCATTTTTCAGGTTGTCTGTCACTCCATCAGATGTAGTTATGATGCAGCTGATGCATCCTCTAGAGCTGTTGCTTCTTGTTTCTTTATGAGTAGGTGCTTTTTGTTTGGCCTGCAGGCTTAACCTGACCTTTTATCCCTCAAACAGATGACCATGGCCCAGAAAATCTACCAACCCAGCAACTGCCCTGCTCTCTCTAACCTTGTCCAACCAAGTACTTAATATCTGATCCCTCAGATCCTCCAAAAGGCTAATGTTAAAGGTAGCCTGCTCCCACAACTACCATGGCGACTCCCTTTACTCCCACAAAATTGCCAAATTATGGAATACCCTTCCACAGCCCTTTGCACAAAATCCTCACCACCATGAGTTCAAACAACTCCTAAATTACTACCTAGCCAAACAGTGGATTTGTTCCTGCTATTCACCAGGCTAATTTTTCTTATCTCCTTATACCTTACCTTATTCTGTACTGTAACCTTCTACTATATTCCCTTTATCTTTCTGTAGTCTTGTACAGTACATACATCTGGAATAATAAATAGCTCCCTGTCATTGTTTCACTGACGATATATGTACATATTGTCTCTGAATTTATATTGTGCACATTGTCTTTGTAATTTTGTATTTCTGTACAAGTTTAACAATGGCTTGTCCTTTCACTTGAGTCACTGTGTACTGTTTGCACAGTTGTTTGTATTATGGACTAACTACTGTATTATGAAAGTGTTATTGCTTTGTTACTGCTTATGGAGCTTTTCTCCCCGGGCCTCTGCTGAAAAACAGGCTTCTGGCCCGGTCGGACACTACTCTGTTAACAAATGGAATAAAATATTAAAACTAAGCTCCTCTGTGCTCCTTTGGACAATCAAAATCTGTCTGGTACAGCAGCTGCAGATTTGTTTAAGACTCTGCAAGACAAAGATCTTAAACAAATCTTTGTTTCTCCCATACCCAAATTTCAGAGAAACTGTCCTAAGACTGCCTTTGTGCATAGGCAACTTTGTCAGCCTTCTAAAAGTAAGAGTGTATTTTTGTTGACAAACCTACTCAGACTTTTAAAACATAGCCCCCTTTTAAGGACAAATCTGCCTCCATCTGACATATTTTCTCCCCTTCTCCTCTCAGGCTTTCCCTATCCCCCCCTCCCTGTCTAGTGACAGATAATGTTACACTCTTGGGTTCTGTCCATTATCCATTGTGGATTTTTAATAGTATTAATCCCCCCCCATCCCCACACACACACACTTCTCAGGTGTTCCTTAACCTCCTCCAGACCGATTTTCTCATTTCTCTGTAGAAGTTCTTCATGTTTCATTGTTGCAGTCAATCACACTTGGGTTATCTGCTTGCAGGTAGCCCTCAATTGGCCCGAATACCAGAGTCTTGGGATTTCTGCATCGGATGCTGTCTCTTCTTCCATGACGTCAGGTCGTCAGGGGTATAAAACAGGCAGCCGACGCCATTACATCAGTCTTTCTTGCCGAGAAGGAGCCCGAAGCAGAGGCAGTTCAAGTGCCAGTCAGCCACTACCTGAAATTTTCATTTTTCGAGTTTCAAACCTGAAGTCTTCTAAAACCAAATACCCTCTTGGGGGATCCTTTTTTCTTGCTCTAACCAATGTCAGAAAAAGTTAACAATTGTCTTGCTTGCGGAAAGCAAATACCTCACAGAGATTTTCATTCTTACAGCATCACCTTTTTAGGCCCAAACCACTACGTCCCTCGCTGTCCGTTTTGTGCCTTGTTTAATGGCCAAACTGTTCGTCGTCGGGCTGTCTTTGTTGCTAAATTCTTTCGCTCTCATTCTCCGTATTCCAAAATGGCTTCGATAAGCCATCCAACTACCGATCTTCTGAAAAAGCGTAAAGATAAAGACAGAGACAGACTGCATAGGTCCAAAACTGCCGACGACGCTTCCATTAAGCGAGTCCTCAGTCCGCCGGTACTCAGTGAGGCACCTTTGCAGCCCCTGATGTCCACTTCTATAGATTTGCAGGCCTCTGCTGAGACCCATTCGGAGTCCGGTATGCAGCAAGATGCTTTTTCAACTATGGAACCTGCGGATGTCTCTACCTTGGATGAGTCTGGAGCCGCTGTGCAGGCACCAGCTTCTGAGGGTGTATTCCAATCTACCGATGTTTGCATTAAACCGACAACTTTGTTTTCAGCTAAAACTACAGAGTTTCTCAGGCCCAGAGTATGCACTACGCCTAGAAAACCAATGACCAAAGCGCATGCTCAAGCTCCCATGCCACAAAAACAAATGCTTAGAATGACTGAAGACCTTTTCACCCTAATTAGGAGAAGCCAGCATTTTCCTGCTAAGAGGTAAAGGATTCACTTTCTTTCTGATTCTGCAGACCAGGAGTCGGATGACTCTGACCCTTCTAATTACCAGAACATACCTTATCAACCTTTGAGGATTCATATGCAGAGGAATCCATTCTCTCTGCCACCCCTCCAGGGGATTTTTCTTTTGGTGAAACCTTGCATACTTTAAGAGAGCATTTCCGCTGGGAATGCCAGGACTATCCTCAGTCCAAAAAGATACTTAGAGAATTTTTAGAGTTGCCTCAGCACAGGCCTCTAGCTATACCCCCTGCCCTGGATGTTGTAGATGATGTCTTCATGGAATCCAGTCTTACTCCAGACACTTTACCCCCGGCCCCTAGAAAACCTGACCGGCACTAGAGAGTATCTGATTCTCACAAATTTCTCTTAAGAATCCTACTGCGGATCCAGAGACCATTTCCCAGGGACCCAAAGGTGTTAAGGCTACTACAGCCAAAAACCCTACTCCTTCGGACAGGGATTCCAGAGCTTTAGACAGATGGGGGTAAGAAGGTATATACCTCTGCAACTCTTGCCATCCAGGAGTTGAATTGTCAGTTTCACATGTTGAAGTACCAGCAACATATTATGGTACTAATGAAACAAAAAATGGTGTTTCCAGATTGTGTAGAAAATAAAAATGTACAAGAGTTGATGCATTCTGCAAACCAAGTTAGTAAGCATACTTTGCAGTGTGGCTTTGATGCCCTAGAAGCATCTTGCAGGGCTGCAGTCACTGAGAAGGCATGCTTGGCTGAAGGAACAAACCTTGCCAGACCATGTCAAATCAAAATTGCTAGACGCACCTTTAAATCAGGACCGTTTGTTTGGCACCAAAGCAGAAGAGGTTCTTAAAAAGATGGAAGAAAAAGCTAAATCTATGGAAATTGTTAAAGAATTCTTACAAGTGCAGCCACCTAGATTCAGTAGGCATTGGCCTTCTAAAAACTGGTTCTTTATTTATTTTGTTATTTATTTACATTTGTTTACCGGGAAATTCCGACTGGACGCAGGTCCTTTTTCAGCGGATGCCCGGGGAGAAAAGCTCCACATCATGTACATGATAGAGATACAAAGTTGCAGCAGTAGTAAACAACTTTACAGGTTGTTGGCTTTAATACAATAACAAGATACTGATCATCAACAGTATATTCAGAAAATGCTACAAGTTAAGATAGTTTATTGTCATTTATAATATTAATAGCAAAGTTGTCAGACAAGATGTTAAAGTATGTAAAGACAACTAGCTATTTCTGACTGTGGTTAGTAGTGGTGGTAGTATAGTTGGGTTAAGAGTCTAGGTGGGGGGAGGGGGGGGTAAGGGTGGAGGTGTTAGTCTGGATTAGAACAAGGACAAAGCCAGTGCAAATTTAAGTGGAATTTGAGTGCAGTCTTGAAAAGACTGCTGAAAGGTAGAGTAGTTATAGAGGGTGGAAGATTGTTCCAAAGTTTAGATATGGTACATGAAAATATGGCTTCTCCTGCTGAATTTTTGGGTTTGATAACAGTGAGTTGATTTTTGTTGCTTGATCTTAGGGGCCTAGTGGGGTGATAGGGTTGGAGAAGGGTTTGAAGGGAAGGGAAGGGATGTTAAGGGGGTGGTTAATAAGTTTATGAGCGAGGGTGAGTTGATTAAAGTTAAAGGAGTTATGGGAGTTCTAGCCAGTTTAGTTCTTTAAGGGAGATACAGTGATGGCTGTGGTAGGAGGTTCCAGTGGCAAATTTAGCAATTTTGTTGCAACAAGCATCCAGCTTGTGTAGGTCTGTCTAAGATTGGTGGGGGATGCATACATTAGGGTGGAGATTAGCTGGGAATTGGCTATGGAGATTCTAGCCGCCTTGGTTAAGAATTGGCGGCTTCAGTATAATGCACCATGTTTCTTGTGAACTTTTTTATTGTGAGAGATATGTGGGTGTCAAATCTAAGTTTATTTATTTCTACATCAAGTAATTTTGTGTGTTCTGATGGAGAGATGATGGTATTGTCTTTGGCAAGAATGTTGAAGTGGGGGGGTATTTTGGGTGGCTTTGGAAGGTTGGAACAGGAGAAGGTTTGTCTTTCTTGGGTTGAGTAGGAGCTGAGCATTGGATAGCCAGCTTTCTACAGAAGAGAATGATTACTGTGTGATTTGTTGTAGTTCTGGTAGAGTGGGGGGCAGAGCAGATGAGAGTAGAGTCATCTGCGTACTGTATAAGAGATGCTCGTGTGGTGGCAGTATGTAGGTTGTTAGTGAAAAATGAGAATAGCAGAGAGCCAAGGATAGACCCTTGAGGAAATCAGAGAGTAACTGGGAGGCGTGGTGATGTGTTATTGTTCCAGATTACTGATTGCTGGCGTCCGTGTAGATAGCTGTGGAACCAGTTGCAGGCTGTTTGTGAGAAGGAGAGGTTGGGGAGAGTAGAGAGTAGTAGCTCATGAGATACCATGTCAAAGGCCTTTGAGAGATCTAGAAATATGGCAGTAGAGAAGAGGCCATTGTTTTTCTGATTAAGTATAGTGTTAATGAAGGAGAGCAGAGCGGAGGTAGTGCTGTGATGTGTCCTGAAACCATGTTAGGTTTTGGAGAGGAGATTATTGGCTAGGAGATAGTTGGAGACCTGGGTGTTGATACATTTTTCAAGTGTCTTGGAGAGAGAGGAGAGAATAGCAATGGGGCGATAATTGGAGAGAGAGAGGGGAGAGGATAGCAATGGGGCGGTAATTGAAGAGGTCAGTGGAGGGGGGTGCCTTTGTGGAGGGGAACTATGTGGGATATTTTCCATATCGAGGGAACATAGCCTTCTGTTATGGAGCATGCTAATTAGAATTGAAATTGGGTAGGTTAGTGTATCAGGATGCAGTTTTCAAGTATTCATAGGGGAGGTTGTCAGCTGCGAGTTTGGTGGGTTTAAGTTTTGACAATAGTCTTTTTATGTAGGAGGTAGGTACTGAGGTGAAGAAAAGAGGAGTGGCGGGTTTAGGGTTAGGAGTTGGGGGGATGTTGTAGGGAAGTGTTGTTTGTTTAGAGATGTTATAGTTTCAGTGAAGTGTTTGTTGAAGGATTCAGCAATACTGCTGGAGGAGGGGGAAATGGACGGCTGGGGGGCATCAACCTTCCCTGGGTGGAGGATATTGTTAATATTGGACCAGAATTGCTTAGGGTTGTGGTTGGTAGAGTTTAGGGTGGATTTATAGTAGAGGGATTTGTCTAATTCTATATGCTTTTTGGCTTTATTGCGCAGTTCAAGGAATGATTGCCTATCTGAGTTATTTTTTGTTGGTCGCCAGAGCTCCCAGGCCTTATCTCTGGATTTCATTAGGGTTCTGGTGGTATTTTGTAACCATGGGGCATGCCTGGATCTGACTTTGGCATTTCTTACAGGAGCATGGGTGTTTAGGATGGAGAGGAATGTACTGTTGAAGTGGACAGCCTCATCTAGGCTGAGGTATTTTAGTGGTGACCAGTTATTTTTTGCAGGGAGGAGATGGAGTTGGGGTTGAAGTTGGACTTGTTCTGTATTTGCCTGTGAATAATGGGCTTCAGACTGTTTATGTGGTGCCGAATTAGGAAAATGGGGGAGTGCTCACTAAGACTGTCAGGTAAGCAGCCTGCTAGGTAAGACTGAAGGGGCTTTGTTGACTAGGATCCAGTCAAGTAAGGTATGATTGTTAGGGTTTTTGTTGATTCAGGTAGGGGATTGAATGAGTTGAGTGAACCCATGGAGATCAAGGTGAATGGTTGAAAGACTGTTATTACAGGACAGCAAGTTGATGTTAAAGTCACTGAGAATGATGGTTTCCTAGGGTAGAGAGAGAGTAGCCCAGCTCAGATTTTCTATGGGTGCGATATTTTGCCCTGGTGGGAAGTAGCATCCTATGATATTGATTGTTTTGTTTGGGTTTAGTTTGAGATTGGCATAAAGGATTTCTTAATTGTTGTGGTGAGGGGCAGATGAGTTCAGGAGTTGAATGTTGAGGTGGTGGTTAAATATCAATGCTACACCACCTCCTGTTTTGGGCAATCTGTCTATGTGAAGGATGTATTCAGGTGGAAGTATTTCCTCACTTTTGATGTGAGGTTTGAGCCAGGTTTCAGTTAGGAAGAGAATATCTGGGGAATATATGCTTATGCTGGTGTGTAGTTCTTGGATTTTATTGCATATGCTTCTAATGTTTAGGGACATTATAAGTAGGTCTGTTGTTTTCTTGTTGGCTAGGAGATGAGTTGTGGGGTGGTTGCTTGGACAAGGGTTTGTGGTTGGGTTGGATTTGGGGGGACCAGGGTTTGGATGGATGTCTCCAGCAAGGGCTAGTTTGTAGAGGGTGTTTAGGATATGTTTTATCTACATAGTAAATTGCTTATGGCATCTTAGGGATATTTTATTTTTGAGTGTGTTAGGTGTTTGGTAATGGAGTGTGAGTATTGGGAGGATGGTTTTGGTGACGGGTTGTGTAGTTATAGTGTAAATGTTTGAGGGAGGGTGTTGAGAGAGTACAGTGGAAGTTGTTGGGGCATGTGACTGTGGAGTCTTGGTAGGATGTAATGTGAGCTAGACCTATGCAGGTTAGGATTGTTATTATATTAGATAGTAGCATGATTGTGTTGGATGTAGGGGGAGGGGGTGAGTAGTGGTGTAGCCTAATTGCTGGCAATTAGGGGTGGGGTTAAGGCTAAGAATAAATGTAGATGTACTGGGGGCGAGTGGGAATAGGGGGCAGGGAGGGGAGCGAAGTGAGTGTAGCGAGCTGAGCGTGCTAGAACCCCCCCCCCCCCAGGCTAAAGATTGCAGGGTAAGGGTCTAAATAGCCACATTGTTTGGAGTTATTAGAATCTAGTTGGGAAAAACGATCTATAGACCTGATTTCAGCTGTGTCCTTTCTGGATAGATACCTAGTTTGAAGCAGATAAAAAGTGGCAGTTTAAGTACCTTTTTGCCTCTTTTACAAGTGGGCAATTCCAGTGTATTTACTGAGTTATCTTTTTTTGCCTAGAGCTTTATCTTGGTTTACTGATAATTAAAAAGAAAAAGTTAACTGGGGAATGTATTTACAGCAGATGGGGGTGGTTTTTTTCCAGCCCCTTCCAGGCCTTCTCAGTCCAAAAACAGGGGAACCAGACCACCAAGACTTCAGTCTCAGGGTATGCAGAAATCTAAACAATGGAGTGATGTTCTTTGTTTCACTGTTGCAGTCATTACATTTGGGTTATCTGCCTGCAGGTAGCCCTCAACCGGCCTGAATATCGAAGTCTTGGGTCCTGCATCGGATGCTGTCTCTTCTTCCATGACATCAGGTAGTCAGGGCTATAAAGCATGCACCAGACGCCATTACATCAGTCTTTCTTGCCGCGGGTGCCCGAAGCAGAAGCAGTTCGCAAGTGCCGGTCGGCCGACTCCTGAAATTTTCGTTTTAGAGTTTCAGAACCGAAGTCTTCAAAAAAAGCTAAGTACCCCGTTGTGGATCCTTTTTCTTGCTCTAAATCGATGTCAGTAAAAGTTAACAAATGGTATTACCTGTGGAAAGCAAATACCCCATAAAGATTTTCATTCGTACTGCATTCCTTGCCTAGGCTTAGATCACAACGTCCCTCGCTGTCGGTTTTGTGCCTTATTCAATCCTCAAACTATTCGTCATCTGTCCATTTTTGCAGCAAACTATTTCGGTGCTCAGTTTAATTATCCAGAAATGGCTTCGGTAAGCCATCTGACTACCGACATTCCGAAAAAACGTAACGATAAAGACAGAGAGAGGCCGCATAGGTCCAAAGCTGCTGACGATACTTCCGTTAAGCTAATCGCCAGTTCGCCGGTACTCAGTGAGACGCTTTCGCAGCCCCCGATACCTGGGTAGATACCTAGTTTGAAGCTAGCAGATTCGCAGGCCTCTACTGAGACCCATTCGGAGTCTGGTATGCCACGAGATGCTTCTTCGACTGTGCAACCTGCGGATGTCTCTATCTTGGATGGGTCCAGAGCCGCTGTGCAGGCAACAGCTTCTGAGGGTGCATTCAGGCCTGGACTTGCATTTCAAACTGATGCCATCTTCTTTTTCAAGGCCTAAAACTCAACCCACGCCTAGAAAACTGATGTCCAAACCGCATGGTCAGGCCCATATGCCTAAAAAACAAATGATAATGGCTGAAGACCTTATTACTTTAATTAGGGGAAGCCAGCCTTCTCCCTCTAAGAGACCTAGAATTTATTTTCCTTCTGATTCTTCTGATCAGGATTCAGAAATTTCTGTTTCTTCTGATTACCAGGATTTGCCCTTATCTATCTATGAGGATTCTGATGCAGAGGACTCCATTCCCTCTGCTTCCCCTCCAGAAGAGTTTTCTTTTGGTGAAACCTTGCACACACTTAGGGAGCATTTCCGCTGGGAAAGCCAGGATTACTCTGACCTCCAAAAATAGGCTTAGGGAATTCTTACTCCTATCTCAACACAGGCCTTTAGCTATCCCTCCTGTCCTAGACATTGTAGATGATGCCTTCTTGGAATCTAGCCTGGCCCCAGACACTTTACCTCTGGCTCCCAGGAAATCTGACCGGTATTAGAGTACCTGACTCTCGCAAGTTCCTTTTCAGAAATCCTACTGCGGACCCAGAGACTGTTTCCTAGGGACCTAAAGGCATTAAGGCTACTATTGCCAAAAACCCTACCCCCTCTGATAGAGATTCCAGGGCCTTGGACAGATGGGGTAAGAAGGTATACGCTTCTTTTACTTTGGCCATTAGTGCCTTAAACTGTCAGTTTCATATGTTGAAGTATCAGCAACATATTATGGGACTACTTAAACAGAAAATTATGTTGATTCCAGACTGTGCTGAAAATGAAATTTATAGGATTTAATGCATTCTGCTGAACAAGTTGGTAAACATACTTTGCAATGTGGTTTTGACTCTCTAGAAGCGTCTTGCAGGGCTGCTGTCACTGGGTCTATTCTTAGAAGGCATGCTTGGCTTAAGGAGCAAAATTTGCCAGATCATGTTAAAGCTAAATTACTGGATGCTCCCTTAAACCAAGATCGCCTGTTTGGCAACAAAGCAGAAGTCCTTAAAAAGATTGAGGAAAAAGCTAAATCTATGCAAACTGTTAAAAATTTCCTGCAAGTACAGCCTCCCAGATTCAGTAGGCATTGGCCTTCGAAGAATTGGTCCTTTCCTGTCTCTTCCAGGCCTTCTCGGTCCAAACCCAGGAACAGCAGATCACCTAGGCTACAGTCTCAAGGTACTCATAGGCCTATGCAGTTGGGGGGGGCTTCCACTTCCAAAGCCGGAAGTAGTAAGACACCCCCCTATGGAAAACTGTCACAATGACTTAACCTTAATCCTTCCCAGCCCTGTTCAACTGCATGTTCCCTTAGGGGGAAAGATCTCACTGCATACAAAAAGCTGGGAACTCGTTACCCAGGACAAATGGGTTTTAAATATAGTTTCCCAAGGATACAGATTCCACTTCCACACCTTAACCAGCCCCAAACGGTTGGCCAGACCTACCCCCAAATCAGTGGGCAGAGGCTCAGCAGCAGGTTCTCTCTCTTCTAAGTATCAGGGCTATTCAACCTGTCCCGGCAGAAGAAAGGGGACAAGGTTTTTACTCAAGACTATTCCTGGTACCCAAAACAGACCGCTCCTGGCATCCTATGCTGGACCTCTCTATTCTAAACACCTTTTTGGTAATCACAAAATTCAGAATGCTAACACTTCATCAGCTGCTTCCTATGCTAAGCAAAGATGGCTGGTTGGCAACCTTAGACTTAAAGGAAGCTTACCTGCACATTCCAGTAGGGGAATCTTGCAGGAAATACCTACGCTTCAGAGCAGGCCACATGCACCATCAGTTCTCTGCACTTCCCTTTGGCTTATCTACTGCGCCCAGGGTATTCACAAAGTGCCTAGCTCCAGTCATTGCATTTTGCAGGCAAATAAATATTCAGATATATCCATACCTGGACGATTGTCTAATTCAGGCAGAAAGCCAGGACATGCTACTAAATCATCTGGCATTTGTAAAGAAACTTCTAACCTCACTGGGGTACACCATAAACAAAAAGAAATCTCATCTAGTACCCTGCTAACAAATTGTATTCCTGGGTGCAAGCTTGAACACAACTTCCCAGATGGCTTACCTCACGCCAGAGAAACAAGTTTGACAGCCTACTTCAAACTATTGGCCACAAAAGACCCAGCTGTCTGCAAGGAAATCCTGCAAGCCCTGGGGTTCATGGCCTCTTGCATTCTGCTAATTCCATATGCAAGACTGCATATGAGGAAACTACAATGGTATCTAAAAACGCCTATGGTGTCAACATTCACAGGACCTGGAATCAGTGATTCCTGTCATTCCTTGTGTAAAGACAGAGTTCCTTTGGTGGGCAGAGGCCTGCTACCACAACAAGGGGGCTGCCATTCATTCTACCCCGTCGCCCAAACCTTAACAACAGATGCATCAGACTATGCATGAGGGGGGCTCACTTGACAGGGCAGTGCATTCAGGACAAATGGAACCAGAGTCGGGTGCACCTGCATATCAATCAGAAAGAAATGTTAGCTGTACAGAATTCACTGACTGCCTTCAAGGACCACATTCTTCCAGGACAATTATTGGTAGACGGACACCACTGTTATGTGGTACATAAGCAGGGAGGAACCCACTCATATCCTCTCTGCAGACTAGCCATGGATCTGTGGAACACAGCCTTGAGCTACCAAGTGCACCTACAAGCTCAGTTCTTGCCAGGCAAGCTAAATTCACTGGCAGATGACCTAAGCAGAAATCTCATGGACCCACACGAGTGGAAACTGGAACCAAAGATATTCAACATTTTGAGAAACAAATGGGGGAACCCAGAGATAGACCTGTTTGCCTCCCCTCAGAACTACCAATTGGACAAATTCTGCACAAGGACTCCCCACAGCCAAGCTTGGAAAGTGGATGCCCTGTCCTTCACCTGGGAAAGCCTCTCAGTTTATGCTTTTTCCCCTCTGCCTCTTCTCTCAAAAGTTCTGCTAAAGATCAAACGACAAACCAAGGACAATTCTGATTGCACCAGACTGGCCACGCCAACACTGGTACCCCCTCTTGCGCAGTATGTCACTGCTGGATCAATGGCACCTGCCTCAGACCCCTTCCCTGCTGTCCCAGCAGGAGGCCCAGATTCTGCACCCCCAGTTTCAAACCCTGAACCTTGCAGCCTGGCTAATTCCCTGAGCTCTCCAATAACGTCACTCAGTAAGCAGGTGCTAAATGTCCTTCGGGAGGCCAGGAGGCCTAGTACTAGAAAATCCTATGCTGAAAAGTGGAAAAGATACTGTTCCTGGAGCCAGACTCAAGGGATGGGCACAACAGTGCCCATCTTTTACTGCATATTCTTCAATACTTAACAGAAATGCTTCACAAGGGCCTTTCCTTCTCAACAATTAAAATTCATGCCTCAGCCATGTCAGCACTCTATAATACCGAGCCCACCCCTCTTCTCTCACCCCCTGCTGAAACAATTCCTCAGAGGAGCCAAAAATCTACGACTACCCAGGAGAGCCCCTACTCCAATTAAGCCACAAACTGAAAACGGTAAGGTAAAAACCACAAACCAGTGACTCAAAAAAAGAACCAAAACAGCATTTATTCCTCTGACTGATGATGATGCCTTCACAAGAGAATATTGAGCAAACTTCACAATCCATTTTTATAGTACATTCATTCCATCAATTATCCATTAATCCTATTATTTAATTACTTACAAAGTTATTTAAAGCAAAACTTTCCAGTTAAAATCTACATTCATTTTTGTGGTACCAAAGTATCAAATTTTAAAATATAAACTGCTTCTTTATACAATAAAACATTTTAATATTTTTATACAAGTAATTATCTACAACTTTATCTAATATTGTACCTACTAACCCAAGAGACTGACTCTGATGTTCATAATAAAAACGCTCTGCTACTAAGCTAGACATTTTAACGTTTTCAGTGTCTCATGTGTTCAAGCAGTCTAACTTTAAAAGGCCTTTTCGTTTCCCCAATATCAAACTTATTACAGGGGCATTTAAGTGCATATATAATGCCCTCTGTATCACATCTAAAATTTGCTTTCCCATTAAATTTTATACCATTTATATTATCAAATCCTGCAACTATATGCTTGCATGCCTTGCATTTACCGCAGATTTCAGTGCCAACTGTTCTTAGTGCATCATAAAATTTAAGTTCTGGTTTAATCACTCTACCTTTAACTAAAAAAACGTTTAATATTTCTCCCTACTTTATAGGAGAATTTTAAATTCCCTGGTAACCAATCTCTTGCTTCCTTGGATTTTTTTTTTTTAAATTTCCAATAATATTTCACCACAGCTATAACTTTATCACTGAATACACTATATAATGTGATGAAATAAATCTCTAAATTATTTCTTCTTTCATTACTAACGTAACTTATGTCTCTATCTCTCTTACATTCTTTTGTATTAATCTGACTAGTTTTATAAGCCCCTACTCCAGCCTGGGACCTTTGTATTGGAAAAGCTCACTCTATCTCCTTTTGAGCCAGCTGCCACTGCAGAGTTGAAATTCCTTTCTTGGAAAACTGCTTTCCTTCTAGCCGTCACTTCAGCAAGAAGAGTGTCTGAACTTCAGGCCCTCATGGCAGTGGAGCCCTTCCATCATCTTCCATGCTGACAGGGTGTCCATCAGGGCCAGTCCTTCCCTTTATGTCCAAGGTGTATCCAGTGTGGCCCTTAATCAGTCCATTCATTTGCCTTCCTTTTTTCCATACCCACAGAACAAAGAAGAATGAATACTGCACTCTTTGGACGTGCACAGACAACTAAGATTTTATTTGGACAGAACGACGTCTCTCAGAAAAACTCTGAACAGCTGCTAGTTGCCTTTGCTGCAGGGGCAGAGGGGAAGGCCATTTCAAAGCAAACCATTTCTAAGTGGATAGGCCATTGCATTCTTTTCTGCTATAAGCAACATGGAAAACGTACCCCTCAGGGGATAAGCTCACATTCCACCAGGGCTGCATCTGCCTCTACAGCCTTTCTCAGAGGTGTCCCTACCAGGGACATCCTAGAAGCTGCTACCTGGAGCTCTGTACATACCTTCACCTAGCATTACCACTTGCCTGTTTTCTAAATCCAGAGCTGGTTTTGCCACTGCAGTCTTGCAGGGTTTAATAGCTGGTCCTAATGCTCTCTAACTTCCTTCTCCCTACCTTAGCTTTGGGACTCTACCCAAATGTAATGACTGCATCAGTGAAACACGAAGAACATAGCACAGTTGTGTACGCTTACCATAAATGTAGATGTTCAAGTGTATTCACTGTTGCAGTCCTGGTTACCCTCCCTCCAGCCCCCTTACTTCTCTTGGCTGTACCTTTCTTCTTGTTTTGTGTATTTCAGCCTTCTGGTGTGTTTGCTTTTTGTTGGACGTGTAACCTTCATATATATATAATTGCTTCCAATTATAGGGCACCTGACATCTGGGGTAAGAAAAACTGATGTAACCGCGTCGGCTGCATGCTTTATACCCCTGACTACCTGACGTCATAGAAGAAGTGACAGCATCTGATGCAGGACACAAGACTTTGATATTCAGGCCGGCTGAGGGCTACCTGCAGGCAAATAACCCAAATGTAATGACTGCAACAGTGAATACACTCGAACATCTACATTTATGGTAGGTGTACACAACTGTACTTTCCCACCTCAAAAACAGGGAGTGGTAAGCCACCACCTTATGGAAAAAGTTCACAATGACTTTTCAATTATCCTTCCCAGCCCTGCCCAACTACTTGCACCCCTAGGAGGAAAACTTGCCCTTCATGCCAAAAATTGGATGTCCATTACTCTGGACAGATGGGTTCTAAACATTGTATCCCAGGGGTACAGATTCTACTTCAATTCACTCCCTACCCCAAGCGGGTTTCCAGACCTTCCTCCAAACCAGTGGGCAGAGGCTCAAAATCTCAATATCAGGGCCATTCAACCTGTTCCACTACAACAAAGGGGACAAGGTTTCTAATCCAGACTGCTCCTGGTGCCCAGAAAAGAGGGCTCTTGGGGCTCTATGCTATATCTATCAATTCTCAACACTTTTCTGGTGGTCCCAAAATTCAGAATGCTTACCCTGCAACAGCTTCTCCCTATGCTAGCCAAGGATGCCTGGTTAGTCACCCTAGACTTAAAAGAAGCTTATCTGCATATCCCCATAAGGGAGTCTTGCAGGAAATATCTACGCTTCAGGGCAGGCTCTATGCGCTATCAGTTCTCTGCACTTCCCTTTGGCTTATCTACTGTTCCCAGAGTATTCACAAAGTGCCTGGTTTCAGCCATTGCATACTGCAGGTAGAGAAATATCCAAATTTTCCCATACTTAGATGATTGCCTGATTCAGGCGGACAGTCAGGAATTGCTACTTCAGCACCTGGCATTTGTAAAAAGACTCATATCTTCATTGGGGTACACCATCAACGAAAATAAATCACAACTGGTGCCCAGTCAAAAAATTGTATTCCTGGGAGCAAGCTTGAACACAACTTCCCAGATGGCATTTCTCACTCCAGAAAAACAGGTCCATTTGAACAACTACTTCAAACAAATGGCCACCAAAACCTAGCTATCTAAAAGGAAAATACTGCAAGCCCTAGGATTCATGGCATCGTGCATTCTGCTAATTCCATATGCAAAACTGCATATGAAGAAACTTCAGTGGTACTGAAGTCTTTAGTGCCAACATTCTCAAAACCTGGAAACAGTCATTTCTATCATACCTTGTCTAAGGGCAGAGTTCCTTTGGTGGGCAGAAGCATGCAACCACAACGAGAGACTGCTTTTCACTCAAACCCTTGCGTCCAAATCCTGACTACAGACTCATCAGACTATGCATGGGGGGGCTGACATGGCAGGCAAATGCATTCAGAGCAAGTGGAGCCCAGGACAAATCCTCCTGCACATCAATCAAAAAGAGTTGTTAGCTGTACAATATGCTCTGACCGCCTTCAAATACCTAATCCTTCCAGGACAGCTGTTGAATAAAATAGACAACACCATAGTTATGTGGTACATAAACAAGCAGGGGTGATCCCATTCTTACCCACTCTGCAGGTTAGCCATGGTCCTGTGGAACACAGCCTTGAGCAACCAAGTCCATCTACAAGCTCAATTCCTGCCAGGGAAACAGAATTCACTGGCAGACGACTTAAGCAGAAATCTCCTGGACCCACATGAGAGGAAATTGGAGCCCAACACCTTCATCCTTCTAATCCAGAGGTTGTGGACACCAGAGGTGGACCTCTTTGCCTCCTGCCAGAACCACCAGTTGAGCAAAGTTTGCACCAGGAACCCTCACAGCAGGGCCTGGAGGGTGGATGCCTTATCCTTCAAATGGGAAAACCTCTCAATTTATGCTTTTTCACCTCTGCCCTTCCTCTCAAAGGTACTACTCAAGGTCAGACAGGACAGCCCAAGGGCAATTCTTGTTGCCCCAGACTTGGCAAGCCAGCAGTGGTACCCACTGTTACGCAGTCTGGCAAGAGTGCCACCCTGGCACCTTCATCAGCCACCTTACCTGCTGTCTCAGCAGGAGGGACAGATTTTGCATCCACAGCTGCAAACCCTAAACCTTGCAGCCTGGCTTTATCCCCTGCATACTCCACCAGCAACCCTCAGCAAACAGGTGCTGGATGTCATTCTTGAGGCCAGAAGACCTACTACTATTAAATCCTATGCTGAAAAGTAGAAAAATATTGTTCTTGGAATCAGTCTCACGAAAAGGACACAGCTGTGCCCTCCTTACCTCAAATCCTTGATTACCTAGCAGAGCTACTCCACAGAGGCCTTTCAGCTCATAATAATACTGAGCCACCTCTGTTCTCTCACCCTCTCATCAAACAGTTCCTAAGAGGGGCTAACAACATAAGGCCCCCTAGGAGAGCATCCACCCCTGCCTGGGACCTTAACTTTGTACTGGAAAAGCTCACGCTTCCCACTTTTGAACCTGCGGCTTCAGCAGAGTTAAAAGTCGTTGCTTGGAAAACAGCCTTGCTTTTAGCCATAATCTGAGCTAGAAGAGTGTCTGAGTTACAGGTATTAATGGCTGTGGAACCCTTAATTATTTTCCATGCTGACAGGGTTTCCCTCAGGACTGACCCATCCTTTATGCCAAAGGTGGTGTCCAGTGTGTCTCTAAACCAAGCCATCCATTTGCCAACCTTCTTCCCTAATCCTCAGAATAAAGGGGAAAGGATCCTGCACTCCTTGGGTGTGCACAGATAGCTCAGGGTCTACCTTGACAGTACTAAACCTTTCAGAAAATCTGACCAGCTGCTAGTCAGCTTTGCTACAGGGGCAGAGGGCAAGGCCATTTCAAAGCAAACCATTTCCAAATGGATAGCACACTGCATCCATTTCTGCTACAAACACCATGGAAAACTTACCCCACAGGGGACCAGAACACATTCTACTAGGGCTACTTCCACCTCTGCAGCATTTCTCAGGGGAGTCCCTACCATGGACTTTCTGTAAGCTGCAACCTGGAGTTCTGTACACACCTTCACAAAGCATTACCACTTGCCTATTTTTTCTAAAATCCAGAGCTGGATTTGCTACAGCAGTCTTACAGGTCCTGCTTGCCAGCCCTAACTCCTCTTGACTGCCTCCACCCTTTCTCAGCTTTGGGAATCAACCCAATTGTAATGACTGCAACATTGAAATATGAAGAACATAGTACAGTTGTGTACACTTACTGTAAATGTAGGTGTTCGAGTGTATTCACTGTTGCAGTCCTGGTTTCCCTCCCTCAGCCCCCTGTTTTTCTCTATCCTTTCTACCTTTCCTCTTTATGGCAATTTTTTATGGCAGTGGTATTCACTTTTTACTGGCGGTGTTCCACACCTTATACTAGCTTCCTATTTGGGGGGCTCCTGACATCTGTGGCAAGAAAAACTGATGTAATGGTGTCTGCTGCCTGATTTATACCCCTGATGTCATGGGAGAAGCGACAGCATCTGAAATAGAAATCCCAAGACTCTGTTATTCGGGCCGCTCCTGGCTGCATGGGAGGTGATAGAAGAACACGTACAAAATGCCTTGAAATAAAATGGATGACTAACAAATGGGGCAGGGGGCATGCAGTCTTATCTTCTTTATATACTACCCCTTCAGGCTTGGGATTTGGCTCTACACCATGAGGTAATTCTTCAGGTGGTCTGCATCCTTTCAGACTACAGTTTAGTGGCAAACTCCCTGAACAGGTACACGATACAACCTCACAAATGGATGCTTCACAGAGAGGTGTTTCTGGGCATGGTACATTGGTGGGGTATTCCTCAAGTGGATCTTTTTGCCTCCACTCTGAACAGGCAACTTCCTTGCTTCTGTTCCAGAGTGCTTAGTCCTCTGACATGAAGGTGGACATTGTCCTTTTCTTGGATGGGAATGTTCCTCTATGCTTATCTTACTCTTTGTCTTCTTCCTACGGTCCTGTGCAAGATTAGGAAACACTTCCCAAGAATTTTGCTGATGACGCTTTTTGGCAGCCCTCTTCTTTTACCTGGCCAGGGGCAATCATCACAAGTTATCTCACCAGATGGATCTTTTCACACAAGACAAGGGTCTCTCCTTCACCCTCACTTGTCCACTCTTCAGTTGACACTTCAGGTGATGGGATTTTGACCCCATTTAGATCGCTATCTTTGTTAACAATAGGTTATGAAAACAGAAATTGATTTTTACATGCAAAATGTATATGTGTATGTGTGTATGTATGTATATATATATATATATATATATATATATATATATATATATATATATATATATATATATATATATATATATATAATTTATTTATTTATTTATTTTTGATTGCCAAATGAACTAAGGTTGATATATTTCCAGCCATGTAGTATATTGTCTTGGATAAAATCACAGATTTAATAATCTACTTAATAATCTGGTTAAATAAGAGGTACCACATCATTATAAATTTTATTTAAAGTACGTAAGGGTTATATATTATTATTATTCTTCTTTATATTCTCACAAAGTACAACAGATGAGCGCTTTCGTCTAATGACTAGACTTTACCAGATAAAAGCACTGGTACCAGAAACACTTTTATACATCGTCTTAATCAACAAATACACTTAATTAAAATTTAAAGTGATACACATACTCACTATAAAACTTTCCTATTTTACTGAATCATATGAAAAACTAGTCATTAGACGAAAGCGCTCATCTGTTGTACTTTGTGAGAATATAAAGAAGAAGAATTTGCATCCACGGTTGTGTCCTGGACTTTACTTTTTCATTCAGTTTGGTTTTGGTTTTACTTTTTCGTATTTATATATTATTATGACAGCTACTAAGTAGAGCAGGACCAGCTCGAATGTCACACTGATGGGGAAGGGATGTGAATTTAACATGTGTACCAATAACACTTTGTTTTACAGCACAATAAACCACTCCCATGCCTGATAAAAAGTATATATATATTTAGAAAGTTTGTGAGGAAATTATTACTCTTTTTCTTTTACTTGGATCGCTTGTCTGTGTACTTAATAAAGGATTTTCAACTGGAAACAGACTGCCTGCCTTGCTTGGACTACTTTCGAATACTTGGTAATGCTGTACAATTATATATTTTCTATTATTATTTTATGTTTTATTTTGACTTGACTAGTTTAAGTTCGCTACTTCTACTAATATTGTCTGATCTGATTAATATACAGTGATTAACTAGAAATATATGGACTGAAAATCTTCCACACAGAGAAGTTTCTTGCACTGTTTAGCTATCTACATATCCAAGCAGCTTTTTTGCTGCCTTTCATATCAGGACATTGGGTTTGGTGGTTTCTAAGCAAACATCGTCCTGGATTTCTAAGGCCATTTCTTTTTGTAATTCCTTTCATGGAAAACCGCTTTCTGCTTCAATTGGGGCACATATGAGGACAGTGGCTCCTTCTTCAATGATTCGAATACTGATCTATCCTTGAAGCTGCCAGTTGGGCCTCTGTCCACACTTTGTTAGGTGTCATTTCCAGAGCTAGGGCGGAATTTACCAGGGTTATCCTTCATGGGTTTGTGGAGGGCTTCTCTGTGCTTTCCGTCTTCCATCCTTTTCAGTAGATTTGGTACTTTCCAACATATTACTACTGCAAAACCGATGTAGAAAGACATAATACAGTTATGTAAAATCTTACCATAAAGGTCAGTCCTTTTCACTGTTGTGGTGTTCAGTCCCTCTTTCTGCCCTCTTTATTTTCTTTTTTCTGGTAGGAACTCTTGGCTGGCTGGTCTTCGACTCCCTCTCTTCTGTTTCTTTTTCCCTCTGGATGTGCATTTCTCCTTTTTTCTGTGGTGGCTCTAGTTCTGGTAGGGCACTTCAGTTCTCGGTATGGAGCATTTGTACATCACATTTGTGCCATGTGCCTATGCAGAGAGCATACATCTGATGTATAATGCTAGGAGGATGTAAAGGTTTTGGTATACTGGATGGATGTTGGGCTATCCTTGGTAGGAGATCACACATGTTATGAATACTTCAACAGTGATAAGAAGGACATCTACTGTTATGGTAAGATTTAACAGAACTCTACTTTCACATCTGCGTGGTGTGAAGGAATTAATTTCTAAAGGAGTGTCTGATGTCTTTGTTCTTCCTCAGCAATTAGATTTTGGATCCATCCTCTGATCTAATTTGGCCGTTTCTTAGACTTTGGATCCATAGTTTAAGCTCCTCCCCTTAGCCATAATCCTCTCCCAAGCACCAGATTACCTCCGATCTCATTTGCCGCTATAGTGATCAGAGGTATTTGATGTAGCTCAAGTTATTAGGAGATGTGATTTTTCAGTTTTGACTTTTTTCTACTCCCTTTCAGGTTTTTGAAAATGTTCTGCTTCTCCTACCTCCCCTGTTATATATAAAAAATGATTGAGAACTTTATATTTTTAACTTTGTATACTGTAGAGTTGTTCTTTTGCTTTTCTAGGCTTTGTACCTTTCCCTTCTTATTTTTTATAGTATTCTCTTACCATTGTTGGTAATTCTTTTCCCTGTTATTGGAAGTGTCTTAGTTACTATTGCAAACTAGTTTGTCTACTGTGTAATTTTTTTGTTCAGAATTGGTCTGTTTTCTTTCTCTTAGGATGTCCGACAAACATACTGGCTTTAAAAAAATGTTTGTCTTGTGGCACAAGATACCCAACTCTGATGCTCACTCTGTGTGTACTGTTTTGCGGCCGCACATCTTGAGGTGAAATGTGAAATTTATTCTGGCTTCAACCACAGAGCCTTGTTTGAGTGCAAGATCAAATTATTTAAGGACTTGTTTCCTTTCTCTTGTTCTGTGTCTGGAGTACCCCCTCACTACGAAACCAATGGCGAAATCTTCAGGGAAAGGGGGGGCAAAGAAAAGTCAAGGGAGTTAAGGAAGTGTTCCCCTGACCACTCTAAAGGTCTCTCTTCAGTCCACTCCTTTGGATCTGAAAACATTGTCCAAGTCATCAACCCATAGACAACCTTGGTTCTCTCTGAAGCCAGTCTCACTCAGGCTGCAGTCCCCATTTTGACAAGAGACTCCCCACACAGTTTCTAGATCTCCATCTACTTCCTCTTCCTTCAGGTCTACCAGGTGCCTGTCCGAAGAAGATGTGTACAGGATGATGAGAAATTTCCTCATGACTCCGATTCCGTGGGAGTACTTCAGACCAGCCCAAATACCCTTGGTAACTCCTACTCTGATCATCCCTCTGCTTTGGAGGTACCAAATCTGAGAGACAGATTTCTGTCTCTGATCTGAAGGCTTGGCCTTTGTCAACTTCAGCACCTTCTCTGATCCTTCTCACACGAACCTTGTTGGAGCCAGAGGGATCTCCGAGCCGCAGCTTTGGTGCCAGAGCTGAGTGTAGGAGTTTGACTGCAAGACTTTCGGAGCCATCCCATCCCTGAAGGACTTCAGTGCTAGACAGCTTGACTCCAAATTTTGCATTGAGGCAGGGTCATGGGGAAGTCCTGGATTTCTCTAGGCAGGTGGCTTCAGCTCTTACTGGAGCAGTCCTGGGTTCTCCATTGGCTTCTGTGTTCAAGACAGTGGAGACAGCTTTCCACATGTCTGTAGATAAGACATTGTTGCCCCCTCAGGTCTTCCCCCTCCACGACTGCCTTGAGTCCCGAATCTGCTCATTCTGTCCCATTGGGTGCAGCTGGTCTGTTCTAGCCCTGCAGTGACCCTTTTACAGGACTTCCCACATACACTTTTGGATCTTCATTGGATCATCTCCACAAGGAATTCCCCAGAAGTGCAAGTGCAAGAGGAGAGAAGGGAGAAAATTGATTCCCTGCAGGAGTCTTTAACAGAAGACAACTAACTTGAATGAAGGGGGAGGGGTCCTTAAGATCTTGAGGGTGTCTCATTTGGAAAAATTCTCAATCTTCTGAGATAGAAAGGTGGTTGGTCTTCCAGAATCCCTTCCAAAGAGGAGTTGGTGTTTCTTGAGTCTTTTGAAACCAGCTCCGCTACATTCTAGATGATATCCCTGGTGGACAAAATGGTAGACCTCATTTCTTGTCGGGCTTGGAAGGATATGGATATAACAGAACCCATTCCTAGAAAGCCAGACAGGTACCTAGTTGCATTCAAGGACCACATTGGAACAGGGGTCTCCTAGTTAATGCCGTGGTGGTTGTTGCAGCCACCAAAAAGGAACTTGCCGAGAAAAGTCCCTCTGTTCACCCTCCAGCAAGAAGTCTAGGGCCTTGGACAGATTTAGGAAGCAAACTTTTGCTTCAGTGATCTTTACCTTCAGTCTCTGAATTACCTGGCACATATTGCAAGGTTCCAGAGGGATTTGACTAAGGAACTTACCAAATCCTTCTCAGGGTCCATGTCGGTGGAGGATAAAAAGGCTCTCTTTGCATGTGGCCACCCTTTAGATGCATAGAAGCATTTGACTGAAAATGATTTCCCATGCTATGGAGGGCATTTTGAGAGTGGCAGGTGCAGGCCTTATTATTAGGAGGTAGTAGAAGACATCTTTCATCAGTGCACCCGTTGATGGCTCCACCTTATTTGGACCCAAAGTTAGAGACTCTCTGCAGGGATGAACAAGAATAGGAAAACAGTATCTACTATAGGGATATGTTTTTTTACTCCCTCAGAGGACCTTCTCAAGAAAACAAAAAGGTGGTAGAAAGATGTGGTTCTGGAAGTAGCAAGGGTTTTATCTGGACTGCTATGGAGTTCCCCAGCAGCAGAGGGTGGAAACTCTAATGGTAAACAGCATCCACCTGGCAGAGGGTGAAACTCTAATGATGCACATAGTCCACATGGCAGAGGGGGGTCCACAAAACCAAGCCTTTAAAGGTGCCTTTTCCAAGACTCCTTTTTAGCTCCTCTGAATGGTTGCCCAGCTTCTGCACTCTGAAGGCAGTTAGGGGCATTTATCTCTGCACCTGGAAGCCTGGATATCCACCAACAAGGATGTCTGGGTGCATTGAATAATTACAAGAAGTTATTACATTCCCTTTTCTATTCCCCCACAAAGAAACTCACATGTCACCCTATCAAAAGAAGGAAGCAGATTCTGATAGAAAAGCTGCTAAGAAAAAGAGCCATCCAACAGGTCCCACCAGCCCAGTGAGTATTCGGAATTTATTGAAAATTCTTTTTGTTGCCAAAGAAGACAGAGGACTTCTGACCAATATTGGACCTAACCCACATGAACCAGTTTGTCGAACATTGCAAGTGATCATGGTTCAGTCCATTCTTCCTCCTTTGAGAAAGGATGATTGGATGTGCTCAAGAGGTATCGAAGATGAGTACTATCGCATAAAGATAGATAATCCTAGAGATAACTTTGTTTCTGTTTGGGTGCTAGATGCTCAGTTCAGAGCCCTGTCCCTTGCTCTCACCATAGCCCCCCCCCCCCCCAGTGTTCACCAAATGTATGGCAGCGGTTGCAGCTCACGTGAGATTGCAGGGATTTCAGTTGTTTCCATAACTTGGACAGTGGGCTCCTCATGGCTCCCAGTAGGCATCTACTGACATACCCCAGGAACTACCTGCTCCATTTATGTCTACACCTGGGCGTCACAGTCAGCTACAGCAAATCTTACCTCCTTCCCACTCAAACTCTAGAGTTCATAGAGGCTTATCTGCATACAGTTTCTGAAATAGCTGTGCTTCACAAGTCCAAATTATTTAAATTAAAGCTTCAGGTGACAAATCTGCTCTCTGTCCATTCATCACCAGCCAAGCTGGTATTTCAGCTTCTTGGGTCAGTGGCACTTCTATAACCCTTCTACCCTTAGCAAGATACTACATGAGAGCACTGTAATGGAGTTTAGAAGTTCAGTGGCCTATGAACTGACATTCCGTGACAGCTCCCTTTTAAATCACAAAGATCTGCCAACAGCATCTGTCCTGGTGAATCCATACACCAAATGTTTCACAGGGCCACCCCTTTATTCTTCCTGAGGCCATGGTGACCACAAATGCTTCCCAGTTGTGGTGGGGTGGGGGGCATTACCTGGGACATGCAGTCCAAGGCAAGTGGTCCCCATTAGAGGTCAACAGTCACATCAGCGTCCTAGCGTAGCAGGCATTTCAAGACATCGTTCCTCAAGGAACGATCGCTATACAGGTATACAACATATCAGTGGTCTGATAAATCAACAAACGGGGAGGACCCCTTCTTACCCTTTGTTGTTAGAAGGCAGTGAGTGTGTGGCAGTGGACGATCTCTTCCAACTGCTTTCTTTTGACAGTGCATTTTCTGGGGAAGTCGTGTTTCAGCCGATGGACTGAGCAGACTTATTCTTATGCCTTATGAGTGGACTCTCAAGCCATTAGTGGCGGAACAGATTTTTTGCAAGTAGTGAGCCATGCTGCAACCTTTTTGCCTCTGTCCACACTTCTAAATGGAGCATTTTTTTCCTTAATTTCCCCAAACGGAGACTCACTGAGGGATGTTCTGATCTATGATTGGCCACCCAGTTTCCTTTATGTTCACTGTCTTGCACCTTCCATGTCAAAGTTTTACAGGAAGCTTATCAGTAGAACAGTTTGATCCTCATTGCCCCTTTCTGATATCCCCAGGTTCCCATTCCTTTGGCCTCATCTGATGTACTCTCCTTGGGTTCTGGATCTTCTGTTTCACTCCTCCGTTATGCCTTACCTGGATATACAAGCCCTTAGGTTGACTGCATGGATTCTCCACTTCCAGTCATGGCTAGACAGTCCAGGCTTTCCTCCCTGGTTTTACACATCCTTGTATCTTCTCAAGAAGACTCCAGTAGGAAGATGTACAAGAGCAAATGGAAACACTTCTCTATTTGGAGCAATGAGAGACCCCTAGACCCCTTTTTGGCACCCAGTCCTGCGATTTTAGAATTTCTGATCATCATTTTTTGTAATGGAGCAAGTTACTCTACAATCAAGGTTGCAATTTCCAATTTTCTTGTAGACGAAGATAATTTCTCCTTGGTCTCCCTTAGGTCATGCAAGGCTTTTCTCGAAGTTCCGGTCTTTTTTTTTTTTTTTTTTTTTTTTTTTTAACTTAGGCCACCTATCAAGGATGCTATCCTCCCTGGGGTTTGACAGAGTTCTTCTCCAGGCCTTAACTCATTTTCCTTTTGAACCAGCAACCCAAAGTGGATTTAAAATTTTGTCCTGGAAAACCATTTTTCTAGGTGCCATTACATCTGCTAGCAGAATTTCAGAACTTTAGGCTTTGTCTTGCCAGCCACCTTATATCACTTTTCATAAAGATAAGGTTTCACTTTGCACCAGCTCTTCCTTTCTTCTGAAAGTAGCTTCTGAATTCGCCCTTAACCAGTCCTTTAATTTACCTGTTTCTTCCCAAAATTCTCCAGTAAAGACCAGTACATGTTTTATTTGTTGGAAGTACAGAGACAGCTGAGATTTTATCTCCATAGAACAAAAGCTTTTAGGAAATTACACGAGTTGTTTGTCCCAACTTGGATTTTGAAAAATGAAACTTTGTGTCTAAAGTTGCATCACCATGGCTCACTGAATGCATTTCTTGTGTTTAAACACAAAGGTTTCTCTTTATCGAGCACCACCACGAGCTCATTCCACAAAATCGGTCTCCACTTCCTCTCCATTTTTCTACAAAACTTCTATGAATGACATCTGTGCTGCTGTTACTTGGTCCAGTGCTCATACCTTCATAGGTCATTGCAAGTTTGATATCCATTCTAGGATGAGGGCAGCATTTGGTTCTGCCATATTCTGGAATGTCCTTCATGAGACCACCCTGGGTTGATACTAGCAGGGGATTCTGTCCCAACAGTTGAGGAACGGATGAAAATGAAAACACCAGATGCAAAAGTTATGCAAGCACCATAATGCTGCATCTGTGTTGTCTATTTTCGTCCTTCCTCAACCTACCCCCCTTTCCAGTTCCACTGAAAGAAGATATTCATATGGTCTCCTGGTGACTTGGAGGTATACCCATTTTTTGGTCTTACCCTTTCTCAGCTTTTCCTAGCATGTTTCTAGGCATTTTCTATCAAGCTGTGTACCTCACTAGTCCTCTTTAAGAGGAACCTGGATGGGAAATCGAAAATATACCCCTGGGAATCCCACCTGTGTCCCTGCTGGACAGGGAAAACAGGTGCTGACTTTGTGGGAACATGGGTGAAATTCTTGGCTAGACTTATAAGGGCCTCCGGGCCAATAGCCTACTATCGTCCTATGAACCTATATGTTATTATAAAAGGGACAAACTCTATCTGAGGTACTTTGGGGCTTTGGAGAGGATTATGGGTCAGGGGAGGAGCTTGAGCTACATATCCAAAGTTTGAGAAGTTGCCGAAATCGGATGCGAGGTCTGATCCGAAACCCAGTGGTTGAGGAAGGACGAAAACAGAAAACACAAATGGATCGTTATGGTGAGTACATAACTCTTCATGTTAAGTTGTCAATCTCGCCTTCATTCTTGCCGGATGGGTTCGGAGCCGATCCTCGGCTCCGACTCGGCCACTTAAAAGCTCGAGAGCTAATTTTACCGACTCGAGGCAACCCTATATCCCATGATGCTAGGCAATAACTCTCCAGATCTCATTTGCCGCTTTCGCTTGCGAGGTGCGTTTTTTTACCGGCTCCTGGTAAGTCTTAGATTTAGAGTGTTCAGTCACCTTTTTTGAGAAAAAGTTTCTACCTAGTTATTTCTTTCATAGTTAACTAACCACCCTTAACTTTATTACTTTTTATACCTTCCCTTTTTTTATCCCTTATATCCCTCTCCCTCCACTTTTAGGTTAGGCCTTAAGCCTGCCCCTTTCCTGTTTTTTCTTAGGGATCCTGTGGAGTGTTTGGGTGTGTCAGTATCCCTATTAATATTTTATTGTTAAATTATAATTTTCGGGAGTGTGTGTGTGTTTTTCTGCTATTTTTGGTAACCCTCGACACTGTTATGTCGAAGGAACCTAAAGAAGCGAAGGTCTCAGGCTTTAAGAAGTGTGACTCGTGCTGTCAGAAAATGTCTCTGACAGACGGTCACACTTCTTGTGTTTACTGCCTGGGACCCCTGCACCTGCAGGACTCTTGTTCAGTATGTAATGCATTCAGTCCAAGAGTCCTGCAGGAGCGCAGGAATAAACTGATACTTAGGGGCTTGTTAAAGCCCGAGGGCTCCCCGACTAAGTCTGTGTCGGGGAGGCCCTTGAAGCCTGCAAAACCATCGGCTCCAAGTACTAAGCCTTCGGCTGCTGGCTCCTTGTCTGTGCCTAGATCGGCTCCAGCTGGAGCCAATCCCCTTGAGTCACAAGTTCTGGTCTCGGCACCACTCGGTGCCGACACCTCTGTCCCTTGCTTGCGCTGTCGGCTCCGACCGGAGCCGACGTGTCTTCGGCTCCGTTGGCTACATCTAAGAAGAGGTCAAGATCCCCTTCATTGGAGTCCATTCGGCTCCGAGATCTCCCCTGCTCTCAGAGCGGAGCCATCGGAGCCGATCTTCTCGGTCGTCCAGACTTTCAGATCACGACTTTGAGAGAGAGGTAAGTAGGCTTTTAAAGTCTCAGGCATTGGCCCAGATGGTCTCTAGCCCATCTCATCAGACGGTGGCTATTTCGACTACACCTATTTTTCCTCCTTCGACTCTCCCTCAGAGTTCGGAGCCGGAGCTCCTCAGAGCCATGACTGTTGCGGCGTCGAAGCCGATACCTCCCCCTTCGGCTCCTTCGTCTTCCGCTCCGATCTCCTCTTTGATACCTTCATTGGAGGGATCCGGGCGCCTGATCTCTCTCGTTGGCTCCGAGGGGGCGAGTGGCATCGGACCATTGTCCGACCTCGTTCTCCCTCTCGGAGCGTCAGCGCTGGTGAGTTCGGCCCCGACATCGGCCTCGGAGCCTTCACTGTCGGTGTGGCCTGGGGTTCCTACCTCTTCGGAGCGGGGGCCCTCTGGCCTTTCTGATAGGGGAGCCTTCGAGGTGATGAGGAGCGTACAAGCCCCAGGGCTTAGTCACCGGTCAGCTCCATCAGCTCCTCCCACTACAGTGCCTTCTGATGTCTCTTCTCACTGTCTTGCTCCTGGACTCAGAGATCCAACTCCTCAGGTTTCCCCACTGGGAATTTCTTCCTCTTCCGAGGCTTCTCCTGACCTGTCAGCGGAGCCTCCGCGTAAGACGACATGTAAGAGGAAGCATGTGGACTCCCCTGAGTATTACATCTGACACCGACTTGGATGAGTCGGAGGGTTCCCCAAAGTCCCCCTCTGAGGATGTTTCTTTCTCAGACATCCTGGAAATCCTGAAGCAGAGAGGGAACTGGTCTTCCCTTAATCCTTCCGAGGACGAGTCGGTGTACCTGGAGGCGTTCGGTTCTTGACCCTCCACCTCTTGGGTGTCTCTGCCTTTCGACCCCCTTATGGAAGTAGTGGCTCGGAAGGCGTGGTCGGCCCCAGATTCGGTGGAACCTACCCCTAGGAGGCCATCTAAATTTATTACAGCACCAGTCAACAAGCAATTCCTGACAAAAGGTGTACCGGCGGATGCCATGGTGGTGGCTGCAGCCACCAAGAAGGAACTAGCTGATCCTTCAGTACCTGTCCATCCTCCTAATAAGGATTCTAGGACCATGGATAGGTGCGGTGGCGGATGTTTTCTTCAGCGACCTTTGCCATGCGGTCGCTGAATTACCTGTGTCACTTCACCCGCCTTCAGAGAGATATTCTCAAAGAGTTGGGAGAGGTCTTACAGGATCCATCAGCTGCTGGGTCCCAGGATAAAATAAACCCACAACTTGGAACCCTGAACTCGATTGTTAACTCCTCCATGCGTCTAATTTCATATGCAGCCGATGGAGCGAGTAGGGCCGCAGGCACAGGAGTGGCCTTAAGGCGTCACGCCTGGATGCGGCTGTGTAATTTCGTGGACCCTTTCAAGGCGTCCTTCACAAATTCCCCTTTTGATGGTTCGGCTTTGTTCGGACCTCAAGTGAAAGACACCTTGACCAGATGCGAGCAAGATGGCAAGACTCTTTCTGCCGTAGGAGTCAGTTTCTCCACCCCTTCAAGACCATACCCTAAGGGTCAGAAGAGTGGTAAAATGTGGTTCCGCAAATCTCAAGGAGTCACGCCTGACGCAAGAGGTCAATTTACCCCCAGAGGCAGAGGGGGTAACAACAACAGACGCCGCCCTAGGGGCAGAGGGGGTCCGCAGAATCAGGGTAGCAGGGAGCCTCTCTCTGACCAACCCTTTCAGCATCCCTGAGATGTTGCCCGATTGTCCACCTTCGGTGGCAGTCGGGGGAAGATTGTCGCTGTACCCAATAGCCTGGCTTTCCCTTACTCAAGACAAATGGGTACAGTCGATCATATCCGAGGGTTACAAAATTCCCTTTATCCAAACCCCAATTCAGCAAATGGGAACCCTTCCATACGTTCCACCCAGTTTAAGGGAACTAGCAGTATCAGAAATATCAAAGCTGCTAGCAAAAAGAGCCATCCAGCCAGTCCCAGCAGACCAACTAGGATCCGGAATCTACTTGAGGTTCTTTTTGGTACCGAAGAAGACAGGGGACTGGAGACCAATATTAGATCTCAGCAAACTAAACAAGTTTGTAAAGAGAACAAGATTCCGGATGGTCACGCTTCAGTCCATTCTGCCCTTTCTGGGCAAGGACAATTGGATGTGCTCAGTGGACCTTCAGGATGCGTACTATCACATCAAAATTCACAGGCGCTCCAGAAGGTTTCTCCGTTTTCGGCTGGGGGCCAGTCACTACCAATTCAGAGCCCTGCCCTTTGGTCTCACTACAGCCCCCAGAGTGTTCACCAAATGTATGGCAGCGGTTACGGCTCACCTGAGACGGCAAGGATTCCAGGTGTTTCCATATCTAGACGACTGGCTCCTCACTGCCACCACCAGGCATCAACTTCTCCAAGCCAGAACTTACACCATTCACATTTGCAGAGGGCTAGGAATCTCTATAAATTTCGAAAAGTCTGCCTTGTCGCCTTGTCAGTCTATTACCTTCATAGGCGCCAACTTGAACACCGTACAACTTTCAGCAAAGTTAACAGACCAAAGAGTCTTAGATGTTCAAAATCATGTTCAGGTTATTCTTCAGAGCGACAAAATTCAGGCCAGGTATGTCCTGAAAGTATTGGGTCTTATGGCAGCCGCCATAACACTTCTTCCCCTTGCGCGTTTTCACATGCGTCTTCTTCAGTGGATGCTGTTTACCCAATGGTCCTTTCAGCAACTCCCCATGCACCACAAGATCATGATAACTCGAACTTGCAAAAGTCATCTGTCCTGGTGGATATTGTCCCCTCAAGTCCATCAGGGCAGACCTTTTGTTCCTCCTCCCCGGTCGCCACGGTGACATCGGATGCCTCCCTGATCGGGTGGGGGGGGGCATTTTCAGGGAAGGATGGTCCATGGCACTTGGCAACCTTTCGAGTGCCACCTGCACATAAATGTCCTAGAGATGAGAGCAGTGCTTTTAACGTTGCAAGCCCTCCACGACTCTCTTCCCATAGGAACTATTGCAATTCAAACGGACAATATGTCCGTAGTGTGGTACATCAACAAGCAAGGCGGAACCAAGTCCTATCCCCTGTGTTGAGAGGCACTCAGACTTTGGCAATGGGCGATCTCTTCTCCGCGGTTTCTGATAGCAATGCATATTCCCGGGAAGTCAAACTTCATAGCGGACAGGTTGAGCAGAGCCATACTCATGCCGCACGAGTGGTCTCTCAAACAATCTGTGGCGGAAGAGATTTTTCAGAAGTGGGGCCTTCCTTGCTGCGATCTTTTTGCTACACCCCAAAACAGCAAATGCCCCGACTTCTTCACCCTCTTCCCCCTTCCAGGCCATCCCCTCAGAGACGCTCTAGTCCAAGATTGGCCTCGGGGACTTCTCTATGGCTTTCCACCCTTTCCTCTTATCCCACAAGTAATTCAGAAAGCAACCGCCTTGAGAGCCAAGTTGATTCTCATTGCCCCTTATTGGCCTCGACAGATATGGTTTCCGTTCCTACATCGTTATCTTTTGGTACAGCCTTGGCATCTGGACCCAGCTCCAGATCTGTTGACCCATCAGTCGGGGCAGCTGCACCAATCCCTACATTCTCTCAACCTCACTGCTTGGTTGCTCCACTTCCGTCTTTAGCCAGGCTTCCTATGATTTCTAATCCCGTCCAGGATATCATAGTAGCTTCCCTTAAATCTTCCACCAGGAGGATCTACACTAGTAAATGGAAACGTTTCTCCTTCTGGGCAAAGACAAGGAATATAGATCCCTTTACTGCCCCACTTCATTCGGTCTTAGACTTCCTAGCCGAAATTTTTCATTTAGGGTCTTCTGCCTCTACAGTAAAAGTTCAGTTGGCAGCCATATCGAATTTTCATATAGGCTTATCGGACCACAACATCATGTCCCATAAGCTTTGCAAAGCTTTCCTTAAAGGTGTATTTTTACTTAAGCCTCCGATCAAAGACCCTTCACCTCAGTGGGATCTTAATTTAGTCTTAACATCCTTGATTCTTCCCCCCTTTGAACCTGCGGTCTCCTGTTCATTGAAATTTCTTTCCTGGAAAACACTCTTCCTAGTCACCATTACTTCTGCTAGGAGAGTATCTGAGCTTCACGCCCTCTGCATTTGTCCTCCCTACTTATTCTTCCATAAAGACAGAGTTTCTCTAAGGACTAATCCATCCTTCTTACTCAAGGTGGCTTCGCAGACAAATTTAAATCAATCAATTGATCTCCCAGTTTTTTTCCCAAACTATACTAATAGAGCGGAGCAAAAGCTACATTATCTAGATGTTCACCGCCAGCTCCGATAATATTTGGATAGAACCAAACAAATGAGGAAGTCTGATCAACTGTTTTTATCGTATGCAGAAAATAAGAAAGGCCTTCCTGTATCCAAGGTAACCCTATCTAGGTGTCTGTCTTCTGTGATTACATCTATCAACTCAGAGGCAGAGAGTTAACTTCTAAGCCAAAAGCCCATTCAACTAGAGCACTAGCTACATCTACAGCCTTTCAAGCTAGACTACCAATAGACACTATATGTGCGGCAGCCACATGGGCCTCTCCTCATACCTTTGTTTCGCATTATAAATTGGACATGGCCTCCAGGGACAGAGCAAAATTTGGTTCCACCGTTCTCAAGAGTCTGTTCCAATGAGCCACCCGGGGTGAGGGTGCTAGGGACGCGGTCCCATCCAGCAAGAATGAAGGCGAGATTGACATCTTAACATTGAGAAGTTATGTACCTACCATAACGTTCCATGTTAGTTGTCTTCTCTCGCCTTCTTTCTTGCGTCTCTCCCACCATCCCCCTAGACTGGACAGACCGAGAAGATCTTCCCTTCTTTGAAGGGTCCTTATATTCCCTTGTTTCACCATCTAGGTGTCCTAGGATATATATATAGTGTAAATAATTATCTTGGAGGTTTTTATCCCTCTTCCTCCTCCTTCCAGTTGGAGGATTTTTGTTTTATTGGCCTATGCTAGGTTTTTCAGCTTCCAAACGAGATCTGGGGAGTTATTGCCTAGCATCATGGGATATAGGGTTGCCTCGAGACGGTAAAATTAGCTCTCGAGCTTTAGTAAGTGGCCGAGTCGGAGCCGAGGATCGGCTCCGAACCCATCCAGCAAGAAAGAAGGCGAGAGAAGACAACTAACATGGAACGTTATGGTAGGTACATAACTTCTCATTTTTATTCATTAGTTTTGGTACATGTATGCTTTAAGCCTAGCTTACAATTGCTCATGCATGAAAACTGACCATTTTGTGCTGAGTACAACACTGGACTCCAACAAATGGTTTGTATGCTTAACTTCCTTATAAAGATTGGATGGCCGTTATGGACAGCTGTTCTGTGATTTTTTTTTTTTTTTTTTTGTGAGCCAATGGGCCTATTGGCCCTTGCCCTTATTTTGTGAAGCACTGAATTTTTGTGTGAGCATACAGTTAGCTCTACCCTTTTTCTATCATTGCTTTTACTTCTGGTTTTTCCCCTGGAAGTATGCCTTGTCCTCTCATCAGTCTCATGGCTTATGTTCATAAAATAAGACATTATACTCTTGGGTAATTTTAACATCAGTTGGCCCACATAAACAATACTACAAGAAAGACCCCTCTAGTTGGGGGGAAAAAGAGAAAAGCAAAGGAAGCTGACCAAACGGCTATCCAACACCTTGACAAAGGCACTTAGTCAGCTTGTTTGGCAAGGTAATAGTTTAGTCCAGCTACTTCATATACTCAGAAAAAAAGTAAGACCATTTTACCCAGCTTTCTGGCATGACTTTCTGCACCATCTCAAAGCCCTTTCCCTGTCCTGAGTCTTCTATAGACTGTTGCATGGCTGTCTGTGACTAGCCTACAAGGCATTCTCTGGTTCCACGCCGATGGATTTGTTCCATATCTGTCAAACAAATAACGTCAGAAATGCTTGTTCTAAGGACCTAAACCGTGTCTGTTGTAGGAACAAGTGTGGGTCTCAAACATTACCCATGCTCTGAAGCAGGCTTCCCATCCATGTGAAGCAAAGCTTTATCCCTCATCATGCTCAAATATAGTTAGGGCCAGTGGATGGGAACTTGCAGATTGACTCCTGGTTTGGAATCTGTGCCCCTAATGGTCAGGGGCATCCTGTGAAAGCTTGATTTGTACATGCCTGTATCATAACTCCATGTTGTATTTATACGTCAGCAGTATTTTTCTTAATTTGGGAAAAGCTTAGGCTTGAAATGGCCCATGGGTTGATGCCCCAGTTTTGTAAATTGTGTTTTCACTTGGATTCTCAGCGTCTTGGCTAGGAGTAGGGGAGGAGAGAAAAGAAAGTACTATAGACTGTTTACTGATGACAAAGACCCATTCAAAGTATTCAAATAGGTATAATACTACTACTGACAATCACCCAGTTTATGCCAAATGGAAAATCATCAAAATAGTATGAATAATAAACTTTCATTTATATGTAATAATAATAAAAAACTTTAACAAAATAACTTTCAGTAACTTACTAAGATAGTGCAGCTGGTCGCCACTGATATACTTTGACCTAAATTAATTTGTTACTGTAATAACACATTTCTTATATTATATGTACAAAACATATCCCCCCCCACAATTTGATATATAATATTAAACAAACCATGAATCTACAGGAATAGAATATATGAAGATTATGGAAAAGAAAACCTTCCAAAATGTGCAAGGTTATAGAAACTTGAAGCATATCTGAAATCATGACTGAAGATGACAAAACAAACCATTACAGTAACCTGCAAATTCACTGGAAGAAAAACTAAATGACTGTGTGAAACCATTGGTATTCTGTTAAAGCCTGGAAAAAAGTATCAACCTAATCCATTCTGAACAAAAACAGACTTAAGGTATAGCATGTGCCCTTAACTCACATTTTATAGCTTCATCAGTGTCTCTGATAAAAACTAAAACACCATTAGATGAACTTCCTCAGTCAGATAATAGCAAGGGTCCTTCCCCCCCAATCTAGTTTCAGCAGCTATCATCATAAAGTTAATAGAATAATTCAAATCAGCAATTATATTACCTAATGGTCAATCTACTGTCAAAATGCCTTAAAATGGCAGCTAACTCTACAGTATTCCCTGTAGTGTGTACTTAAAACAGATCTGTTGTACAATCCTATGTACCCAAATAAGGAAACAGTCTTACATCGTACAGTTACTTAAAAGCAGAATCTTAGCAGACATTTCTAGCTATATATAGACTGATAAGTATTCTTTCCCTCTCAAAAGTTATAAAAAGCTGTAATTGAACAACACCCACACAGCATGAATTCAGACCCAGACTCCATACCAAAATGGCATTTGTATCCTTCCTCGGTGCCATTAATCAGAACTTAAGTCTGGGTCTACTAGTTGCATCATTCTTGGATCTAGCTATAGCCTTTGATACTATATCTCACTCATTGTTACTCATACCTGCTTTAGCTAATCTGTTATGTAACTGTATGTTACAATGGTGGTTACTGTTCCTCCTTATTGCCTGTTAGATTTGGTGTACCCTAATGATTTCTTCTAGGTCCCCTAATATTAATATCTTCATAAACAAAATGCAGCTATTAATTGAGATGGCACAGTCATCCAGTTTGATGATGACCTGTATACTAATGTACTATGCACCCAATGTAACAACTTCAAAAGCTAACCTAACAAAACTTACCCATTTGAGAATCCACCTGTCCATGCTCACGAGACGTAACAAATTTCCAAAAGTTAAACCCTTCACTGCAGTGAATTGAAGAAACTAGAATACCTCAGGTTACAAAGCAGTAACACACACACGATCAAAAATGGGGCATAAAGCAGTTGTAAGTGCTCTAGCTTAAAACAACAGTGTACAGGCCACCTAGGCAGCTCAAGGTACAGAAACCAGGATCTAGTACTGACAGAAATCACAAAATTCTTATGGAGAATTCCAGTATTTTGCAGACATATAGAAATGAGTACCAAATAACACAACAAAATCTTAAATTCTAAATGAAATTTAAGTATCTAATGAAAGTGGTACTGTTGTGGCATGCCCCATTGATTACTGTATAAAGGGTGTCATCATAACTCTCATAATCTGTTTAATTTGTCACATAGTTTTCTTTCTCCGCATAGTATTAATTACTTTTTCTGCTCTTCTCTTAAATTCTTTGCTGACACACATACACACCCTACTAATCTATTTACTTCTTTACTTGGTATCTTTATCTCTGGCGGTACTGTACTAGTGCAGTTACTTTTCTTACTTGCATTCTGCTGTCTTATAGTCCATAGTAATACTTAACTACAACCCACCAGCCCTCTGTCCCATGTTGTACACTCCTCTCTGGAGTAATCAAAGGTGTTATTTAAAACACAGTTGTACAGAAGCTTGTGAAGTATATTGTGTAAATTAATGGTTGTTATGGGTTCATAGGTGCTTAATCATATGTTGTGTGTGAATCATTAGAAGCCTATCTATACATTCCTATGACATTTTCAGCCCTTATATTTTTAAGTATGAATAACCCAGAGACTAGCAGAACAGTTGCATGTTGCCCCTTTCCATAAGGGTTGGGAGTGGAAAACCAGAGGTGATTTGCAGTTCTCCATACATTCGTCCAGGTAATGTTTGAATACTGGATGAGAAGTACTTTGTTTATTTGGAAAGAAAGACTGTTCCAGCGAACTAGTATTCTCTGGTACATGTCTATCCCTCCATGTTCTATTTAATTTTCAAAATAGATTTAGATCTCTTGACTGGGTGGTTATGCCCCCACTGGATTTGCAGATGTGCAGTAGGTATGACAGTATAAGGTCTGTTGAGGCTGTATACTTGAGGCAGATCTTGCCTCTCAGTAACCTGTTTGACACTGGGACGAGGAACAAGACATTGAGATGGTCTGCATAATTTTTATGATTTAGGCCCTTGGTTTTCTTGGTAAGCAGCATTGTCTACATTCCGAGTTGTGTAAAATGTTTAGACAGGTACACACCAAAGGAAGTGTTATACTATATGATCAGTTTTGAGTGTCGAATACAGTGAATTGATCACATCCCTGTCCTGGATGCCATACATTTGTGATAAGCTGTTCAATGAAAAAAAATATTTTTTTTAATGAGCTACATGGAGATTAACACTTAGCTGGGATAGTTTATCTGTGACACCCAAGTGTGGGCTGGTGTTGAACGCCTTTGCAAGGTCTATATATGCAGTGTGTACTGATTCGCCCTAATCCATTGCTTGCTTCATTAACCTTCTTGAAGTCAACCAAGTTAAGTAGACTTCTTAATTAAGAGGTTGTCTGTTACCAATGTCCTTAATAACTCAGTATTGATCCTTTTCATAGCCTTACAGATGAGGCTGGGCAAGATTGTGGATTTATAATTTCCCAGGTCTGTTGGTGTTCACCTTTACATAAAGGGTGACAGTTGCTGCCCTTCATTTGTTTGACACAAAGCCTGTTTGGAGGCTGACACTGAATAGGATTTAAAGTAGGCAAACAGCAGAAAGGAGAAAATCAGTTCCAGTGTAGAAAAAAGCAGGTTAAAGTACTTGAGAAACAACAATGGAACAACCACGACAAACCACATATATTTAATAAACAGTAAGCAGTAAACAGATGAGCGCTTTCGGAGATGCCTCCATCAGAGCAATACAAAAAAATATAAAATCAGCCTGCATATAAATACACTTGAAAAAACAATTATATTGATTGCAACCTTTAACCAATTAACATTTTCTAGCCGTTAAAAATAGGCTTTGAAGATATAAAACCATTTAAGCCTGGTGGAACATCAGCTCTCAAACCCGCTATCCAGTGGGTTTCTTTAACTTCTGTGGCATTCTTTATATCACTACCTCTAGGTGTAGGAGTGTAAATATCCAAACCCATAAATTTAAAATCATGCTGTGGAAATTCATTAATGTGTTGAGCTACTGCACTTCTTTGCACATTTCTCTGTATATCACCCATATGCTGTAAAATATGTTCCTTTAACATTCTGTTGGTTTTACCAACATAAAAGGAAGTGCATTCTGAACAGGTTGCTGTATAAATCACATTTTTAGTAGAACAGCATACATAGTGTGAACACTTTTGTATATCCTTTTAGTAACAGGATGCTCAAACACATTATCCGTCTTAATATATCTACATGCCTTACATCTTTTACATGGATATATACCTGATTTGCCACTATATAATTTACCTAGGTTATTCTATCACCAGGTCCTGGTCTGTAACAGAACAGATTGCTTAAGTTACGATTTCTGTAGTAGCTGAAGTTTGGCATATCACCTACTATATTTTTCATCCTGTCATCAGACAGTAATATCTTCCAGTTATTTTGAGTATATTCTTTATATATTTAAAATCAGTACTAAAAGTAAAGGGTATCCTAATCTTACATATATTTCTCTGTCCCTTATTAATTGAATCTTCAGTATTCTTTGAATACCAAGGTCTACCTTTCCCATCTCTCATGGACTTCACCCTTTCTGATGTTTCCCTAACTTCCGTACTTTTGTAACCACATTCTAACAAATTATTCTCCATTACATATATATGATGTTAAAAATCACATCTGATTTAAATCTGTATTCATTCCTTACTCTTAGGACTTTGGTTCCGTCCTCAGAACCGACACGGCTGTTACCAAGCTCGCGCCAGCCAAAAACTCTCAGCTAAGACCTACCCATAATGCCCCTCTCAGTCTCTCCAGATCTCATTTGCCGCATTCCTTGTCAGACGTGCCAAGCCTTCTCTCTCAAGCTAAGTATAGCTTTTTTTGTGATTATCTATATCAGTACCCTTTTTTAGTCAGTTTTCCCTAAATATCATCTTTTCATCTGTAAACTCACATACCTTTTCTATATCCTACCCTCTACCTTTGGTAATTCCTTTTATACCATTGTTGGTACTGACCCTCTCTCCTACTTTTGGTAGGCCCTTTCCTACCACTTGTGGTATTTCTAAGTACCATTGTTGGTACTTCTCACTTCTCTGTTTGTTTATATATATATATATATATATATATATATATATATATATATATATATATATATATATATATATATATATAAACCCTGTTCTCTCTAACCTTACTGTTGTTGTGTTGTTGTTTTGGTTGTTTATCTTGTCGCTTAACGCTAGTGTGGTTTTTCATGATGTCTGAAAAAGTTAAATTAGGATTTAAACAGTGTGATGAGCGCGGGCATAAGATGCCCAACTCAGAAGGTCACGCTTGGTGCGTTTATTGTTTGGGCATTGACCACATCAATGCTTCATGTGAAATTTATTCCAGGTTCAGCAAAAGGACTTTAGCTGAGCGTAAGAGCAAGCTGATTCTGAAGGGTATGATGAAAACTCCCTTCCCGGAGGCTCTTTCTGGGACGGAGGTGTCGCCACTTCGTAAGACTAAGAAACATAAAGGAAAACTGAGTCACTCTGTTCCTACATCCCCGTCCTCCTCAGAACTGAGTCGACACTGAGCTTTGGCGCAGACAGCGGCACCAAGCTCTATGTCTTCTCCCTCGCTGCCACCTTTAATTTTGACTCCTACCACTGTGCCAGCTTTGACACCATTCTCCTTGGTGCCGACCTTGGTCTTGACACGGGCGCCAACTACCGTACCTGCATCAGCACCATCCCCAGCCAAGGTCTTATACAGCCCCATCGACACTGACACTGTAGGTTCCGAAGGTCCAACACCTTCCCAGAACCAGATATTCTCCAATTTAGGACCCCTTTTTGGGACACCAGTTTAGTCCTTTTTCTCGAGAGACTTGACTCTCCTTTGGCAGCTTCCTTCAGATCCACCAGGAGTCTTTCAGAACAAGATGTAGTGAGGGTTGTAGACCATCGTTTGGCAGCTAGAGGATTGCCCACCCCCTGCTAGGCCTTCCTTCTCTCTATGAATGGAAGCTTTCACGGCATATTCACCTGTATATCGTCCTCCGGCTTTTTCCCTGGCTCCGAAGACTTTGGTATCGATGGCCACCTCGGTGAATCCTCTCTCTTCGCCGACTGTGGAGGCTCCTCTGGGGCCAATTACTCTTGGCGCTATAGCTCTGTTGGAACTGACGCACTCTCGGAGCAGTGATTGGGTTGTCAGCACAGTGGCTTCTAGTTTGGCGCCTATTTTTTGCTGGCGCCGTCTACGGCCACGGCTCCCCCAGCAGCTACCGGTCCTGTCGGAGCTCCTCACCTGGAGATGGGCTCCTCGGGGCGGGGTGTGACCCTGGTTCTGAGGTTGTCCTTCTCTGTTCCGGGCTCCCATCCCTCCTTGGGCAGGCCTGCTTTCCAGGTGATGGAGAGGGTTCTTGCCTCAACAGGCTTGCAGTTGGCACCGTTGGCATCAACACCAGAACTCCCATCTAGCATGTAGCTGTCTCAACCCCCTACTCTGGGATGCCAAGCATGAGAGCCTGCAAGACGTTCCCTTGAAGGGAACCCTTTCTCTGGAGTCCTCCTCAGAAGATCCCACTGGGGAGCCACCCCGGAAGAAATGGTGCAAGAGGAAGCACCTTGATTCCCCTGAGGAATCCGTCACTGAGGACACCAATTGCGATGGAGAAGGGTCCCCACAGTTTCCCCTGGAAGACGTCTCATTTGGAGACATTTTCGAGATCCTCAAGCGGAGGGGAGACTGGAAGTCCTCTAACCCTTCAGAGGAATCTGTGTTCTTGCAGGCCTTCCGTGCTTGGCCATCTACTTCCTGGGTGACCCCACCTGTGGAAGAGCTTGTTAAGCTGATTGTGCAGCATGCCTGGAATGCCCTGGACAACATAGAACCTGTGTCTCAGAGCTCAGACAAAATTTTATCCACCCTTGAAGACCAGCCAAATTGGTCCAAGCAGTAGTTGATTCCATGGTCGTGGCAGTGGCCACCAAGAGGAACTGGCAGAAGATAGTTCCACTGTTCATCCCCCCGAACAGAGAGTCTCGGTCTATGGACAGACTGGGGAAGCAGGCCTACGCTTCAACGACCTTTTTTGCCATTCAATCGTTGAACTATCTGGCACAATTTACTTGCCTCCAAAGAGACCTAACATCAGAAATGTCTGCCTCTTTGCCTCTCAGCTGGCTACCCTGGAATCTAACTCGAATTCCTCGATGCTCTTGATTTCTCACACCACCGAGGAGGCAGCTCAAGCAGCTGCATCAGGCATTGTCATGAGATGGCATGCTTGGATGCATTTGTGTGATTTCGTGGACCCCTTTAAATCTTACTTTGTCAAGGAGCCTGATGAATCTTCCCTTTTTGTTCCCAAAGTAAGAGAGGCACTCGCACAGTGAGAAGGACAGAAAGACCTTGTCTGCTGTGGGCATAAAACCTCAGAAGTTCCGGATGGTCATGGTACAGTCCATCCTCCCCTTTCTGGGGATGGACAACTGGATGTGCTCTATAGACCTCCAGGATGCTTATTGCCATATAAAGATGGACAAAGCTCCCGGAGATTTCGCCTCTTCTGGCTGAGATCCAATCACTATCAGTTCAGGATACTGCCCTTTGGTCTCTCGACAGCCCCCAGAGTGTTCACCAAATGTATGGCAGTCATAGTAGCTCATCTCTGACTGCAAGGATTCCAGGAGTTTCCATGTTTAGACGATTGGCTCCTTACTGCCACGACCAGGAATCTTCTCATACTCGGCCTCTCTTAAACTCAAGGCCTTGCTCTTCGCTTAGGTATCACGATCACCATGGACAAATCTTAAATGTCTCCAACAAGAGCACTGGAATTCATTGGAGCGATCTTTGACACAGCATCCTGTCAAGCTTCCCTTCCTCCTCACAGACTCTCAAAAATAAGAAGCCAGATTAAAGCCCTCCTTCCACACACGTTTGTACCAGCAAGCCTTGTACTACAGCTATTGGGATTTATGGCAGCAACCATTACCTTAGTTCCAATGGCAAGGTTGCGCATGAGAATAGTACAGTGGCTTATTTCATCACAGTGGTCGATCTTAACCCACCCACTTGACCACATGATATGCCTTACAAACCTTTGCAAGAAAGAGATGCTTTGGTGGATGAAGCCAGAACCAAATCTTTGGTGTCGACCATTCTGCCTTCCCCAGCCCAGGGCCATGGTGACCACTGATGCTTCCCTGTTAGGGTGGGGGAGGGCATTTCCAGGGAAAGACAGTCCAAGGCACCTGATCCCCCATGGAGGCCAATTTTCACATAAATGTCCTGCAATTGAGGGCAGATGTTCTTCGTGTTTCACTGTTGCAGTCATTGCATCAAACAATCAATCAGTCAGTACTCAGACCTGCAGAAGTGTGATACGTGTATCATGAAAGCGCTTACCCGAGTAAATAAATTTACCTTGGATTTTACCTACGTTTCATTCATTCTTGGACTGTGTTTAAGCTAGGACAATCTGTGCCTTGGTTACTTCACTATTTCTTTGTGCATTTTTATGACTTTATTGTACCTTGGTGGAGTATTTATCGTAGCTGTTTCCTGTCTAGTGTTTAGTACATTAGGGTAATCTGCTGGCAGGTTGCCCTCAGTCGGCTTGAATAACAAAGTTTTGGGTCCTGCGTCGGTTGCTGTATCCTCTTCCATGACATCCGGTCGTCAGGGGTATAAAACATGCAGCCGACATCATTTTAATCGGTCTTTCTTGCCGTACGGTGCCCAAAGCAGAAGCAGTTCGCAAGTGCCGGTCGGCCGACTCCTGAAATTTTTGTTTTAGAGTTTCAGAACTGAAGTCCTCAAACTAAAGCCAAGTACCCTGTTGGGGAAACTTTTTCTTGCTCCTTACCGATGTCAGAAAAAGTTAATAATTGTATTACTTGTGGGAAGCACATACCTCATAAGAATTTTCATTTGTACTGTATTCCTTGCCTTGGCCCTGACCACAACGTGCCTTGCTGCCGGTTTTGTGCTAAATTTAACCAACGCACTATTAAGCGTTGGTATATTTTTGCTTCTAAATACTTTGGTTCAAGATTTAACTATCCTGAAATGTCGTCGGTTAGCAATCCGACTACTGGAATTCACAAAAAACGCAAAGAAAAAGACAGACCGTCGAGGTCCAAAACCGATGACGAAGCTTCTCCTAAGCCAGTCGCCAGTTTGCTGGTACTCAGTGAGGTGCTTTCGCAGCCCCTGATGCCCGCTACTTTTGAGTCGCAGGCCTCTACCGAGACCCATTCGGAGTCCGGTATGCCGTGAGATTCTTCAAGTATTGAACCCGCGGATGTCTCTCCCTTGGATGGGTCTGGAGCTGCTGAGCATGCACCGGCTTCTGAGGGTGTTTTCAGGCCTAAAGATTTGTATATTAAACCAATGCCATCATCAAAAACAAGGCCAAAACCAACTTAAAACCGATGCATGAGCCACATGCTCAGGCCCCTATGCCTAAAAAACAAATGATCAAAATGGCTGAGCATTTAATTACCTTGATCAGGGGTTCCTAACCACCTCCTGCTAAGAGGCCTAGGCAAGGCACTGATTATGAATCTTCAGATCAGGTTTGCATTTCTTCTGATTCCTCTTCTGATCAGGAATTTTCTGTTCCCCCTTATGAGGACTCTGTTGCAGAAGAATCCATCCCTTCTGCTTCTCCTCCTGAGGGTTTTTCTTTTGGAGGGACTTTTGCATATCTTAAGGGAACGTTTTCATTGGGACAGTTAGGATTTTTCAGAATCCAAAAAGAGGTTTAGGGATTTTCTTCTTCCTCAGCATAGGCCTTTGGCTATACCTCCTGTTTTAGACATTGTTGATTATGTTTTCTCAGAATCCAGCATGGCTCCTGATTCCCTGCCTCTGGCTCCTAGTAAGCCAGACAGATATTACAGGGTTCCTGACTCCCACAAGTTTCTTTTCAAAAATCCTACTGCTGACCCTGAAACAATTTCTCAGGGTCCCAAGGGTGTTAAGGCTTCTACTGCTAAAAATCTACCCCTTCTGATAGAGACTCCAGGGCACTGGATAGATGGGGTAAGAAAGTTTATACGTCTGCAACCCTGGCAATCAGGGCTTTAAACTGTCAATTTCATATGCTTAAATATCAACAGCATGTCATGGGCTTACTGAAACAGAAAATGATGTTAATTTCTGATTGTGTGGAAAATGGAGTTACAGGATTTATTGCATTCAGCTGAACAAGTTGGAAAGCATACTTTGCAATGTGGTTTTAATTCCTTGGAGGCCTCTTGCAGGGCCGCCGTAACTGGATCTGTGATAAGAAGGCATGCTTGGCTCAAGGAGCAAAATATGACTGATCATGTTGATGCTAAATTGTTGGATGCTCCTTTACAGCAGGACAGTCTGTTTGGTAATAAGGCAGAAGAAGTTTTGAAAGAGATGGAAGACTAAGCTAAATCTATGCAAACTGTAAAAGTTTTCTTGCAAGTGCAGCCACCCAGGTTCAGTAGGCACTGGCCTACAAAGAATTGGTCCTTTCCAGTACCCAACAGAGCCGCTATGGTCAAACCCAGACACTCCAAGGGCTCCAGGTTTCAGTCACAAGGATCTTACAAGACAAAACAGTGGGCTGCCTCCACCTCCAAATCAGGAAGTAGCAAAGCACCACCCTACGGTAAACAGTCTCAATGACTTTCCTCTGCCATTTCCAAGCACTTATCTTTTGGCAGCCCCATTGGGGGGAAAACTAGCACTTCATGCTCAAAATTGGCATCTAATTACAGAGGAAAAGTGGGTCTTAAATATAGTATCCCAGGGGTACAGATTTCATTTCCACACGTTGCCAAATCCAAATGGATGGCCAGATCTGCCTCCAAATCAGTGGGCAGAGGCCCAGAAACGAGTCATGTCCCTCATGGATATGGTGGCTATTCAACCAGTACCAGAAAAGCAAAAAGGACAAGGTTTTTATTTAAGACTTTTCCTGGTACCCAGAAAAGACAAATCATGGCGTCCAATTCTGGACTTATCCATTGTAAATACTTTCCTGGACATTCCAAAATTCAAGATGCTGATTCTACAACAGCTACTGCCTATGCTAGGCAATAATGCCTGGTTGGTAACTCTAGACTTAAAAGAGGCTTAACTGCATATCCCAATCAGGGAATCTTGCAGACGATACCTCTGCTTCAAAGCAGGCTATTTGCATTACTAGTTCTCTGCACTGCCCTTTGGCTTATCCAGTGCATCCAGAGTCTTCACAAAGTGCCCGGCAGCAGTGATTGCAATTTGCAGATAAAGAAACATTCAAATTTATCCTTGTCTGGGCGATTGTCTAATTCAGGCAGAGGACAAGGACACTCTTCTACAACATCTGGTGTTTGTAAAAAGGCTTCTAACATGCCTGGGGTACACCATAAACGAAAAGAAATCACAACTGGTACCCTCTCAAATAATTACATTCCTGGGTGCAAGCTTGAATACAACTGCCCAGATGGCTTACCTCACGCCAGACAAGCAAGTTCAATTGATAACATACTTCAAACAAGTGGCCACAAAAACCCAGCTATCTGCAAGACAAATTCTGCAGGCTTTGGGGTTCATGGCATCCTGCATTCTACTAATTCCATATGCAAGACTGCATATGAGGAAACTTCAATGGTACCTAAAAAGCTTATGGAGTCAACATTGTCACAGCCTGGAAACAATGATTCCTCTCATTCCTTGCCTGCAACAGGAGTTCCTTTGGTGGGCAGAGGCCTGTCACCAAAACAAGGGACTGTCATTCATTCTACCCCCTGCCACCCAAACCCTGACTACAGACGCATCAGACTATGCTTGGGGGGCCCATCTGGCAGGGAGATGCATTCAGGGTGAATGGAGCCCAAATCAAATGCACCTACATATCAACCAGAAAGAAATGTTAGATGTACAGAATGCTCTGACAGCCTTCAAGGACTTCCTTCATCTAGGACAACTACTGATAGACGGACAACACCACAGTTACGTGGTACATAAACAAGCAGGGGGGTACCCACTCCTACCCCCTTTGTAGACTAGCCATGGCCTTGTGGAACACAGCCTTGACTTACCAAATACATCTACAAGCTCATTTCCTGCAAGGAAAGCAAAATACTCTGGCAGACGACCTCAGCAGAATCTTATGGACCCACACGAATGGAAACTGGATCCACAAATCTTCAGCATCTTGACATGAAAATGGGGGAGCCCAGACACAGATCTTTTTGCTTCTCCCCAAAACTACCAGACAAATTCTGCATAAGAATTCATCACAAAAAAGCTTGGAAAGTGGACGCTCTATCCTTCAGCTGGAAAAACCTATCAGTCTATGCCTTTCCCCCTCTGCCTCTGCTCTCCAAGGTTTTACTAAAAGTCAGTCAGGAAAAAACAAAAATTATTTTGATTGCTCCAGACTGGCCTTGCCAACACTGGTACCCGCTTTTAAGGAATATGTCACACCTTCCTCCATGGTACTTGCCTCAGACACCTCATCTTTTGTCTCAGCAGAACTATCAAATTCTGCACACTCTGATCCAAACTCTGAATCTTGCAGCATGGCTAATCAACTAATTTCACCAATCACATCTCTCAGTAAACCTGTGATGGATGTCATTTTGGAGGCTAGATGGCCTACTACTAGAAAATCGTATTGCTGATAAATGGAAGAGATTCTGTGCCTGGAACCAAGCACAAGGAATAAACACAGCAATGCTCAGTATTCCTCAGATTCTGCAATATTTAACTGAGATGCTTCACAAGGGCCTATCTTTTTCTTCTATACAAATCCATGCCTCTGCCATCTCGGCTCATTACAACACAGAGCCTCCTCTCTTTTCTCATCCTCTGCTAAAGCTGTACCTCAGAGGGGCCAAAAAACCTCCCAGGAGAGCACCAACTCCTGCATGGGACCTCAATTTTGTGCTGGAAAAACTCACCCTGCCTCCTTTTGAACCAGCTGCTACTGCAGACATAAAATTTATTTCTTGGAATACAGCCTTTCTTTTAGCAGTCACTTCAGCTAGAAGGATTTCAGAACTACAGAACTACAGGCTCTCATGGCAGTGGAGCCTTTCATTATCTTTTATCTGGACAGGGTGTCCCTCAGGACCAATCCTCCTTTTATGCCTAAGATGGTATCCAGTGTGACTCTTAACCAGACCATTCATCTGCCAACTTTTTTCCTAAATCCGCAGAACAAGGGGGGAGCGGATTCTGCATTCATTGGATGTACACAAACAACTAAGATCCTACTTAAACAGGACAAAACCTCTAAGAAAGTCTGAGCAACTACTGGTGGCATTTGCTGCAGGGGCAGAGGGGAAGGCCATCTCAAAGCAGAGTATTTCAAAATGAATAAGCCATTGTATTAATTTGTGCTACATGCACCATGGTAAACCTGTCCCCAAGGGGCTCAGATCCCATTCCACCAGGGCTGCATCTACTTCTGCAGTTTTTCTCAGAGGGGTTCCTACCAGAGACATTTTAGAAGCTGCTACTTGGAGCTCAGTTCATACGTTCACAGAACATTACCTTTTATCTCTCTTTGCTAAGTCCAGGGCAGGCTTTGCCACTGCTGTCCTGCAGGGCCTTATAGCTGCTCCTAATGCTGTATAATTCCATCCTCCCATCCATAGCTTTGGGATTCTACTCAAATGTAATGACTGCAACAGTGAAACACGAAGAACATAGTACAGTTGTGTACACTTACCATAAATGTAGACGTTCGAGTGTGTTCACTGTTGCAGTCCGGGTTACCCACCAGCCAGCCCCCTTTCTTCTCTATTATTATACCTCTTCATTCCTTCACTATGCTCAAAAGCCTTTGTGGTGTATTTGCTTTTAGTTGGAGGTGAATTTTTTGTGTTCTAAATTACATGCATATTGGGGGGCACCTGACATCTGGGGCAAGAAAACTGATTAAAATGGCGTCGGCTGCATGTTTTATACCCCTGACGACCTGACGTCATGGAAGAGGAGACAGCAACCAACGCAGGACCCAAGACTTTGTTATTCAGGATGACTGAGGGCAACCTGCCAGCAGATTACCCTAATGTAATGACTGCAACAGTGAATACACTCGAACATCTACATTTATGGTAAGTGTACACAACTGTACTTTATCTTAGCGTTGCAAGCGTTCCACACATCCCTTCCTTCCGGGACCATTGCAGTTCAGTCAGACAACATGCCAATCATCTGGTACATCAACAAACAAGGTGGAACCAGGTCTTACCCCTTGTCAGGAGGCCATGAGAATTTGGCACTGGCCGATTGCTTCCAACCGCTTTCTCATAGCAGCACACATTCCCGGGAGTTCCAACCTTATTGTGGACAATCTGAGCAGGAACATTCTGATGCCTCATGAGTGGTACCTCAGTCTCATAATAGCAGATCACATCTTCCACAGTTGGGGCAGGCCTTGCTGCGACCTGTTTGCATCCCCCCTAAACAACAAATGCAGAAGTTACTTTGCCCTGATCCCCCCCTCTGGGGGAGTCACCAAGGGATTTTCTGACTCACGATTGGCCCCTGGGTCTGCTGTAGGCCTTTCCCCCGTTTCCCCTCATCCCAGAATTCCTCCAGAAAGCTTAAAGGTTGAGAAGTAGAGTGATCCTCATTGCTCCTTATTGGCCCTGTCACATCTGGTTCCCTCTCCTATGGCCTCAATTGATTCACAGCCCGTGGATCCTGGATCAATCCCAAGGTCTGTTCTCTCACCCTCAGCGACTGATTCACCCCAATCTCCACAGCCTCAAGCTCACGGCTTGGTTTCTCCACTTCCGATGATTGCCAGGCTACCTGATATTTCATCTCCTGTTCGTGGGATTCTTCTGACTTCACACAAACCTTCCACCAGGAAAATGTATTCTAGTAGTTGGGCTAGGTTCTCTACATGGGCCAAAGATCATAACATAGAACCATTCTCCATGCCTATTCAGAAGATCCTACAATACCTGACTACCCTACTACATGCAGGAGCTTCAGCATTGACAATTACTGTGCATTTAGCAGCTATCGCAAATTTTCACAATGGATTTGATAATTCTTCTTTTATGTCAGACCGACTGTGCAAAACCTTCTTGAAAGGAGTATTGCATGTTAAACCTCCTGTCAAGCGTTTTATAGAGCCTTGGGACTTGACACTGGTGCTTCAGTCGTTAACAAGTTCTCCTTTCGAGCCTTCTAATTCATGTGATATGAAATTTTTGTCTTGGAAGACTCTACTTTTAGTAGCCCTTACCTCCGCGAGAAGAGTATCCAAGTTGCAGGCCTTGAGTGTCGAGACCTTACTTGATTTTTCATAGGGAAAGTGTCCCTTCATACTGACCCTTCTTTTTTGCCCAAGGTAATTTCTGGGTTTTCCATTAACCAATCTATTGACCTGCCGGTTTTCTTCCCTCGTCATACAAGTAGAGGAGGATATCTTTTGCATACCCTCAGTGTTCATAGGCAACTTCGTTTGTAGTTGGACAGAACTAAATCTTTCAGAAAAACGGATCAATTGTTTGTGGCCTTTGCAGGCGCAGATTGGTAGGCCTGTCTCCAAAATAACTTTATCTTCTTGGCTTAGAAATGCCATTAGCTTCATCTACCATCAGAACAAAGTGTCTTTACCTTCCAGAATAAAAGCTCATTCCACTAGAGCGATGGCTTCTTCAGTGGCTTTTCATTCCAGAGCCTCTATGGATGATATCTGCGCAGCAGCTACTTGGGCAAGACCTCGTACCTTTATCACTCATTACATACAAATTGGATTTGGCCTCCAGGGGACAAGCATCTTTTGGCTCTGTGGTGTTCAGGAATGTCCTTCCTTAGGGCCACCCAGGACTCAAGCAGCTGGGGACTCTGTCCTAACAGTAAGGAATGAATAAAGATTTACAACATCAGATAAAGAAGTTATGTCTTACCATAACTTTCCATCTGTGTTGTAGATCTTTTATTCATTACTTCCCGCCCTCCTTCCCCCTGCCTGGACTCCTGGTGGACTTTAGGATTTCCTTAGTTAAGATATTTGCTCAGACAGAGCCTCCTACTGTCTTTCATTATTTCTGTACTGTACGGGCGGGCAAACTCGATCTTAAGAGACTATGAGAGGGGCATTATGGATAGGTCTTAGCTGAGAGTTTTAGGCTGGCGTGAGCTTGGTAACGGCCGTGTCTTTTCCGTGGATAGAACCGAAGTCCTAATAGTAATGTATGAAGAAAGATCTACAACACAGATGGAATGTTATGGTAAGACGTAACTTCTTTTTTTCTTACTACAAAGTCGGGAAGTTCTCAGAAGCTGATTATCCATGACATTCTTAAAAATATGGTGGGGGTGCATGCTACCCCTATCCAATAGAGCATTTTTCCAGCTTGACTTGTATAACAAAGTGCTTATTTTACCCCCTTCATCCACTTTTAATAAAATATCCAAAAATTATATAAAATCTACTGAAGAATGCAAAGTAAATCATAAAAATGTGGTGGTTGTCTCAAAATAATTAACAAAAGCATCCAATTGTTGTGTATCCCCTTTCCACAAAAAAAGACATCATCTACAAATCTGCGATATAAACCCATATGTGCTAGCCACGGATTTTCTTGAGTCAAAATGTATTTCATCTCTTATTCAGCTAGAACCAGGTTTGCATAGCTGTTAGCGCAGGGTGTGCCCATAGCAACACCCCAACTCTGTAAATAAAACTTCTGTTCAAAGGCAAACACATAGTTCTCAAGTATAATACTCAACAATCTGCATATACGTTCAACATATTTTTTGTCCATATATGCTACTCTTTCATTAAAGCAATATATGTACCTTAGCCCCTATATCAGTAGGAATGACTGTAAAGAGATTCTTTACGTCTAAGGTCACAAGAATAAATCTTGCATTTGAATTCAAGCTCTCCATATATTCAGTTAATTGTTGTAAAAAATGTGAAGTCTCTTAATAGACAGATTATTAACCATAGGTCTAAATTGTTCTTCCACCCATTTAGAAATTGTTTCTGTAACCCATCCTGAGCCATTTACTATTGGCCTTAGAGGAGGTTTTTCCAAAGATTTATTTATCTTAGGTAGACCTGATATATTAGGAATCTTAGGGAAATCTACCATAAAGTAATCATATAAATCCTTAGAAATAATGCTGGTCTGTAATAGATGAAATAAGTCATTCTTCATATTACTAACAATCTCTCTCACTTTTTTCATGTTTACAAGAGTACAAGTAGTTTCATCTAACAACATATTATTCATAGATGTTATGTAGTCTTATCTCGCCGTAATTCTTGCTGGATGAGTTCGGAGCCAATATTCGGATCCGACTTGGCCTATATTAAAACTGAAGAGCTTTTTACTGGCTCGAGGCTAGCCCCTATCTCATGGTGCCTCATGGCATTTCCCCAGATCTCGTTTGCCGCAAAAGCTTCAAGGTTGTGGCTTACTGGCTTGTTGGCTAAGTAGAATGATTTTTCACTTATTTAGCCCTTTTCTACCACCTTTTTCTGTTTTATATATATATATATATATATATATATATATATATATATATATATATATATTTATCTTAATAGTTTCTTCTGTATTGTGCTTCCGTTTTTTGAAAATTTTCAACACCTATTCCCCCCTTAAGACTTTATTGCCCGTTTAAATTAGAGGGCCGTAGTGCCCGTTTAAGTTAGAGGGCCTTTCCTCCCTGTGTGTGTGAATGTTATATAAAAAAAAAAATTTCTTCTTCCTTACACTTCTTTAACTATGTCTAAAGGTAAAGGTAAGGATCATAAGGATCATCGCCCTTCGGGCTTCAAAAAATGCGACAGGTGTGCACAGAAAATGTCTCTTACAGACAGCCACACCAGTTGTGTATATTGTCTGGGCAAAGCTCATTTACAGTAACCTTGCACCTTCTGTCACGCTTTCAGTACAAGAGTGTTAAACGAAAGGAAGAGAAAGCTTATTAACAGGGGTCTCATGAGCAGTTCCTTCCAGGAATAGGTGGAACTTGATCAGGCAGCTCCAAAATCTTCAAAGAGAAAATCATCGGCCCCGACTTCAGAGCCGACCAAAAAGTCTAAAGCGTCGGAACCAAGGAGTTCCGGTTCTGACTCTGCTTCATCTTCGGTGCAGTCTATTCCACCGGTTCCGAGACGGTCTTCGGTACCGAAGGTTTTGCCTGACATCGAGACTGTATCTTTTATTTTGAGATCTCCGATTTTGGAGAGAAGGAGGCCACCTTCAGTCTCCACCAGGTCCTCCAGGACCCTATCAGATGAGGACATTGAGAGGGTGGTGAAGAGGTTGCTTTCGGATCCAGCTCTGTCTAGAAAATTGACCCCTCTAGTCCCAAAGGTCTCTGAGCCGTCCCCGTACCGATCAGTGTTCCTCCTCCGACTGCTTCGCTCTTGGAGCATATTACTTCATGTTCCTCTGTCGTCAACCCTTCGGCTCTGGGGATTCAGTCTGTTTCCTCGGAGCCAATTACTCTATCCTTGATGGCTCAGTCTGGAGCCGAGGGTTCTGGCAGATGACACTCTCGTGTCTACTCCGAGGGGGACAGTCACCCTGGGTTCTCTTCGGAACAGACCGTCCCTCTCGGAGCCTCGGCTCGACTCAGCTCGGGTCCCACTTCTGCTTCGGAGCCATTCCCCCCCTTCCCAGGAGTCGACCATCCGCCCCCCTCGGAGCAGAGGTCTTCTTCGGAGCGGGGGGGAAGGCTTTTGAAGTTATAGAGAAGGCTTTAACCTCTGCCAAAGCCATTCCTTTGGAACCTGTGTCCCACCAGCAGCAGGCAGCAACCTCTTCCCCCCTGCCCAACCCCACAGCATAGGAAATCAGAGGCCCAAGGAGCCCCCATTGGAGGTGCCCCCTCTTCCGAGACCTCCCCAGATTATCCCGCTGGAGAGCTCAGCTCCCTCAGAAGAGGTTATGTAAGAGGAAACATGTCGACTCCCCTGATTCTGTCACATCAGACACTGATTTAGAGGAATCAGAAGGGTCCCCTAGATCTCCCTCTGAGGATGTCTCCTTCTCTGACATCCTAGAAACCCTTAGACAGAGGGGTGATTGGAAGGCCTCTAACCCTATTGAGGATGAATCAGTGCATCTTGAGGCCTTTGGCTCCTGACCTTCCTCCTCTTGGGTGACACCACCTTATGACTAACTTTTGGGGGTCATTTCGCAGAAAGCATGGACCTCTCCAGATTCAGTGGAAGCCGTTCCAAGGAAGCCAAACAAATGTATGACAGCACCTGAGGACAAGTCTTCCTTAGCAAGGGAGTTCCAGTTGATGCTATGGTGGTAGCAGCGGCCACCGAAAAGGAGTTATCTGAGACATCTTCTAATATCCATCCTCCTAACAAGGAGTCCATGACGATGGATAGGTACGGGAAGTGTACTTTTTCTTCAGCGGCATTTACACTAAGATCGTTGAATTACCTGACTCACTTCACTCATCTGCAGAGGGATCTCCTGAAAGAGTTAGGAGATACCCTCCAGGGTTCAGTAGCTCTGGTTTCCATGGACAAGGTTTCCACGCAGCTCTCCACCCTTACTTCCATAGCTAACTCCTCCATGAAGCTGATCTCATATGCGGCAGATGGAACGAGTAGGGCAGCTGCAGCAGGAATAGCCATCAGGAGACATTCGTGGATGTGACTTTGTAATTTTACGGAATCCTTCAAGTCTTCCTTCACTAACTTTGATGGTTCATCTCTTTTTGGCCCCAAGTGAAAGACTTTGACTAGGTGTGAGTAGGAAGGAAAAACCTCATCTGCCGTTGGGTGTCAGTTTCTCTCTCCTGTCCAGACCTTATCCCAAGGGTAATACAGTTTATCCCAAGGGTAATACAGGAGGGGAAAATGTGGTCCCGCAAATCCCAAAAAGGTTTTGCTCGGGCACAAGGTCAACCCTCCCCAAGGGCAGAGGGGGGAGTACATAATGGAAGATGCCGCCCTCATGGCAGAGGAGGTCCGCAACATCAGGGAGACAGAGAAGATTTCTCTGATCGTCCCTTCCATCGACCCTGAGGGGTTGCCCGACTGTCAGTCTCTGGAGGCAGTCGGGGGCCATATATAGCTGTACCCAAGCGCCTGGCTAGCTATCACTCAATATCGTTGGGTACACACAGTAATATCCAGAGGTCACCTGATTCCCTTTATTTCTGAACCCCCAACAAACCGGTCTCTTCCAGACGTACCACCCATCCAACTAGACCGTGCAACATCAGAGGTCATCTCGTTGCTACAAAAGAGAGTCATCCAAGAAGTAGCCGCAGAGCAAGTAGGATCCGTAACTTACTCTCGATTCTTTTTAGTTCCAAAAAAGACAGGGGACTGGAGATCAATTCTAGATCTCAGCAGACTCAAGCATGTAAGAAAATCAAAGTTCCGAATGGTCACTCTGCAGTCGATATTTCCCTTTATTGGGAAAGACAACTGGATGTGCTCAGTCGATCTCCAGGATACGTACTACCACATCAAAATGGACAAGACACTCCAGGAGACACGCTTCCGGCTGGGAGCCAGCCATTTTCAGTTCAGAACACTGCCCTTTGGCCTCACTACATCCCCCAAAGTGTTTACCAAATGTATAGCAGTGGTAACGGCTCACCTGAGACGTCAAGGATTCCAGGTGTTTTCGTACCTAGACGACTGGCTCCTTACTGCTACCACCAAGCATCAACTCATAAGGACCAGGGATGAGACTCTATCCTTGTGCGCCAGCCTAGGCATTACTGTCAACTTGAAAAAGTCAGTCTTATCGCTCTCGCAGCATATTATATATCTAGGCTCAGAAGTAGACACAACTACCATGTCAGTAAAGCTAACACAGTAAAGAGTGGAATCCCTATGCAGTCAGATCAGATCCTTATTAAACAAACAAGAGTCCAGGCCAGAGTAGTCCTTCCAAGTCCTAGGGACTATGGCTTCCGCCATCTTATTTGTTCCTCTTGCTCATCTACATATGAGGATTCTCCAGTGGATACTGTTTGCTCAGTGGTCGATGCAAGACCCTGCATTATCTCACCAGATATTAATAACAAACGCATGCAGAAGGGATCTGACATGGTGGTTACACACAAAACAACTTGTTATAGGTCGTCCACTTGTTCCTCCCCAAGAGAAAACAGTTTTGGCTACGGACGCTTCCCAGATAGGGGGGTGAAATTATCTGGGAAAGACAGTCCAAGGTACTTGGCAAAACCACAAGAACCACTTACACATCAATGTTCTGGTGATGGGGAGCGGTGCTATATGCGTTGCAATCACTTCACAGCTCCCTTCCCACTGGAACAATTGCGATTCAGTCAGACAAACATGTCTGTTGTGTGGTACATAAACAAGGGGGAACCAAGTCTTACCTGCTTTGCAGAGAGGCCTTAAGAGTTTGGAAATGGGCGATGGATACTCAACGATTCCTGATAGCAACGCATATCCCGGGGAAATCCAGCGTAATAGCGAACAAGCTCAGCCGAACAATTCTGATGCCTCACGAGTGGTCCCTGAATCCAATGGTTGCGAAAGAGATCTTTCACAAATGGGGCCAGCCTTGCTGCAATCTGTTTGCCACTCACCTGAACACCAAATTCAGCAGCTACTTTGCCCTCATTCCCCATCTGGGGATGTCACCCAGGAATGCTCTAGTTCACGATTGGCCCCTGGGACTTCTCTATGCCTTTCCTCCCTTTCCACTCATACCCAAAGTAATACAGAAAGCAAGACAGTTGAGGAGTTCATTGATCCTCATTGCTCCTTCCTGGCCTCAACAAGTTTGTTTTCCTTTCCTGTGGCCCTACCTTTTGGAGGAACCATGGATTCTGGATCCATCTCCAGATCTTCTGATTCATCAATCGGGACCGTTCCACCCCTCCATCCACACCCTCAAATTGACAGCATGGCTGCTGCAATTCCAAGTATAGCCAGGTGCATTCCCTTATCTCCAATGGTCAAACACATCCTAATTTCATCCCATAAACCTTCCACTCGGAAACTGTATTCTAGCAAATGGAGAAGGTTTTCCCTTTGGGCTACAAACTGGGGCTTAGATCCATATACAGCTCCTTCAGAATCCATTTTATCCTTCCTAACAACAGTTTTTCGTGAAGGAGTTAGAGTTAATTTAGCTGCCATTTCCAATTTCCAATTTCCATTTTGGTTTCATGGGAAATCCAATCATGCAACACTCCCTCTGTAAAACCTTCTTAAAAGGAGTTCTTCTTAGGCCTCCAATAAAACAACCTTTAGAACCCTGGGACTTAAACTTAGTCCTCTCATCTTTGATGTCTGCACCCTTTGAACCATCCTCGTTGTCAGACTTAAAATTGTTATCATGGAAAAGCCTGTTCTTGGTAGCCATAACATCGGCTAGGAGAGTCACGGAACTTCAAGCCTTAACTATTCAATCTCCTTACATTATCTTTCACAAGGATAGTATCTCTCTTAGGACAAACCCTTCCTTTCTCCCCAAGGTATGCTCAGAATACAACTTGAATACTGCCATTGAGCTACCTGTGTTTTTTCCAAACCACTCTAATAAATCAGAGTATAGACTTCACCAGCTAGATGTCCACATGATACTCAGATTCTATATACACAGGACCAAAGAATTCAGGAAATCTGATCAACTTTTTGTTTCCTTTTCTGACAAAAGAAAAGGCTTACCCGTTTCAAAAATTACTCTCTCAAAATGGCTTTCGGATTGCATATTCTTTGCTTATCAACAAGCTGGTAGACAATTACCGTTAAAAGCTAAAGGTCACTCTACTAGGGCTGTAGCTACTTCATGTGCCTTTAGATCTAGGCTCCCAATTGATAGTATTTGTGCAGCAGCTACTTGGGCAAGACCAGATAACATTTGTCACTCAGTACAAATTGGATTTGGCCTCCCAGGACAGGTCATCCTTTGGGTCCACTGTGCTGAAGAGTCTCTTTGCTTGAGCCACCCGGGATAAAGGTGCTAAGGACGCTGTCCCATCCAGCAAGAATTACGGCGAGGTAGGACTACATAACATAATTATGTACTTACCATAACGTTCCATGTTTGTAGTCCATCTTGGCTATATTCTTGCGTCCCTCCCTCCAACCCCCTTCCCATTTCTGGGGGATCTAGTGGACCTTTTTGGGGGGGCTGCCTGACTTTGTTCTTTATTGTCCACCTGGAATGGATTATATTTCTAATCCCTTCCTGTATTTTACAACTTCTTTCTTATTATTATTACCCGATAGGTATTTATTACTTTCTTGCAAACTAGATCTGGGGAATTGCCGTGAGGCACCATGGGATAGGGTCCAGCTTCAAGCCAGTAAAAATCTCTTGAGCTTTAGTATAGGCCGAGTTGGAGCTGAATATAGTCTCCGAACCCATCCAGCAAGAATATAGGCGAGATGGACTACAAACATGGAACGTTATGTTAAGTACATAACTTCTTTTTTCCACATATGTAGAATAATCTAGCACCACTACTGCACCTCCTTTGTCTGCAGATTTTATAACAATACTTCTGTCAGCAATGAGATCATCCAGTGCTTGCTTTTCTTGCAAATTTAAAAGCGTCTTGGTCTATGCCTGAACATAAGAAGTGTATCAGTTTCATTTTCACAAACTTTCAAAAATGTATCCATCACTGGTTGAGAAGCAGGCAAAAATGTACTAGGTTTTTTATACTTATATTCACCAGCAGCAGTGTTAGAAAACGTATAATGCGAATTTATATTCCTAGCAAACTACCTTAAATCTGATATCGCATCATGTAATTTGCTAGTAACAGCTGGTACAAAGGACAAGCCCTTGTTTAAAACATCAATTTGCACATCAGTTAAACATTTATGAGGAAGATTAAATGCCAGTTTAAATGTTTCTATATTGGACTGTCCATAGAAAGCTTCCTTCTCTTGCGGTTGTTGCTGAACAGCCTTCTTCTGTTGTTCTCCGGTGTCCTCACTTGTAAAGGTAGACGAGTGAGCAGGGGTAAAAAAGTTGCATTAGTCTTTGGTCTGGCTCGCAGCTCAATGTTCTTGGTGGTTAGTACAGAAGAATTAAACATGGTGGGTGGAATTTCATCAGTTTTTGTTGTAGGCCTATTCTCTGACTCCTGGATTACTTCAGTGGCTTCGATTTCAAATTCTGATGTAATAATATTGAGACATTCATCACTTGATACATTCTGACTAATCACTGACATGGATGACACATTGCTAACCTCGAAGAGCTGTGAAACAATAGAATGTTAAAGGAACATATTTTACAGCATATGGGTGATATACTGAGAAATGTGCAAAGAAGTGCAGTAGCTCAACACATTAATGAATTTCCACAGCGTGATTTTAAATTTATGGCTTTGGATATTTACACGCCTGCACCTAGAGGTGGTGATATAAAGAATGCCACAGAAGTTAAAGAAACCCACTGAATAGCTGGTTTGAGAGCTGATGTTCCACCAGGCTTAAATGGTTTTATACCTTTAACACCTATTTTAAAGGCTAGAAAATGTTAATTGGTTAAAGGTTTTAATTAATGTAATTGTTTTTTCAAGTGTGTTTATATGCAGACTGATTTTATATTTTTTGTATTGGTCTGATGAAAGAAGCATCTCCAAAAGCGCTTATCTGTTTACTGCTTATTGTTTATTAAATAGATGTGCTTTGCCGTGGTTGTCCCACTGAATAGCATTTATAAGGTGTCTGACAGGTTCTGTTTTAAGCTGGGCAGTAGTAAGTAGCCTGACATATTAACTAGCCTCACAGAAGCAGTGTTGTTGGCCTTTGATAGTGCCTTGATGACTTGTTAATGTGAGATTGAGGGTGGGGGGGGGGGTAGATGTGGGTATGAGATGTGTGAGAATTTAGCAGGGAGAGGTTGAGAACTTGAAGCTAAATGTATCCTCCAGCGTCTAGCACATTGGCCTTGTCCTCTGGGTCTGAATAAGCAGTATCATATGCTGTTGACTCTGCACAGATTGTTTCTAAGGTTTCTAATGTTTAAAAAAAAAAAGGCTTTGTGGTTGTCCTTTATTTGGATGATATCTTTCTTTGGTTGATTTAGTCCCAAGTTCCCTGTTAAGTTTAGCAAGTGCTTTTTTTTGCATCTTGACCTAACAATCTGATGTTGTTAATCTTCTTTCCATTCATCACTGATGGGTTCGGTTCCGAGCCCTTGGAACAGAGTTGGCCTTTTTACCAAGCTCGCACCAGCCAAAACAACTCTTGAGCTAAGTCTCCCTGTTACCTCGGATCCTGTTTGCTGCTTAGCTGTAAAGCCGCATTTCAGCCAAGCTCTCAGCTAACTGGAATTTTTTTTGATATTTGTGTGAAAAATTTTGGATATCTTCGTATTTTATTAAGCGATTAGTATTGCCAGTGTCTTTTATTCTGTTTAACCTTGTTTTTCCTCTCTACCTGTTACTGTTGGTAAACTTTCAAGTACCATTGTTGGTACGGCCTTTCCTCCCTTACCCTTGTGCTATTTCTTCAATATCATAGTTGGTATTGTGTCTACTGTTTAACCTCTTAGCTTTGACTTTTATTCAGGTGTTTCCCTTCCTTTCCCTACATACCAGTGTATTGCTATATTTGTGACTTTTTTGAACAGAGTTGACTTTATTGTAGTTGGATTGTACAGTTGGCCTGTGGTGTGCTTTTCTATCAAGATGTCGAATAAGAAGGGTACTTCAGGTTTTAAGCATTGTACTTCATGTAAGGCCAAGTTACCTAACAGTGATTCTCATGTTGACTGTGTTTACTGTTTGGGAGTGTCCCACTTTTAGGTGCAGCCCGAGTGACATTTGTCAGAGTTTGTCAACACACTCTTAATGAGCACAAAAATAAACTTATTCTAAAAGTGTTAGTCAAGTCTCCCTTCTCAGAGGCCATTTCTGCGATGGAGGTCTCAACCCCTCCTTCTAAGGACAAAGAGATCCCACTCTGTTCCTTCTTCACCATTGGGTGATCAGAGCAAGCCTGGGAAATCAAAGGTCCCAAAGTTATCTTCGGAGCATTAACCTGCCTCTTCAGCTCCATCTTCTTCGGCTCTGACCATTTCAAAACCTTTGATACTGGCGCCTGTTTCGGCACTGGTTACAAAGTAAGAAAGTTTTTTATAGTTTTATATATGACACAGTAAAACAGGAACATTAATAGTGAACAGGTGTATCACTTTAAATTTTAATTAAGTGTATTTGTTGATTGAGACTTTATGTATAAAAGTTGTTACTGGTACCAGTGCTTTTATCTGATGAAGTCTAGTCATTGGACGAAAGCGCTCATCTGTTGTACTTTGTGAGAATATAAAGAACAAAACCGGAAGAGGACCCACCAACTCCTGTAGTTAAAGCACGAATAACTACCACTGCTATGCTGTGAGTCAAGGTCATATATCCGACTAAAACAGTCCCTTTAAAAGCAGGTTTGCTAATAATGTAGATGCAAATATTCCTCACGAAGTCTAATGTTGAAAACCAATTTATTTCAAAGACAAGCAAAACAAAAACAGGTTCAATCACGAGCGCTTTCGCCCGGTCTTATCAGGCTTTCTCAAGTGTAAGTGAATGAATAAAAAGGACCAGCCTTTATACATCAAGCACATTGTCTCAATTGGATAATTCATTAATACATCCCCATAATTATGATGGATTGAATGTAATTAATCCATTATGTGTTAAAACATTCAATAATAAAGATGTTTAACCCCATAAAATCCATTGTAAGGAATATAAAGAAGATTTGCATCTACGGTTGTGTCCTGGACTTTACTTTTATATTTGTTTCGGCACTGGTACTGCCTCTGGCACCAATCATAGACCTTACTACACCTATTTCGACTTCGGCACCTGTGGCCACTTCGGCTTAGGGTGCACCTTCGACTTCGCCATTAGTTTTCATTTTGGAACCAACTGTTTTGGCTCTGAGTGCCACTTCGGCACCGAGCATTGTACTGACCTCACTGGATTTGACCCCTTTACTTCCGGTCCCAAAATTAGAGACTTCTATGCCAGCAGACCTTGCACCACGGACCCGATACTCCCCTTCCGTAGATCTGTTTCTGGGCCAAGCATATAGCCCCTTCATCGAACGTCCTGATTCCCCCGTCCTGATTCCCCGTCCGGAGTATCCACTAGATCCACCAGGAGCCTTTCGGTACACAACATGGTGCGTCTTGTAGACCAGCTGCTGTTAGCCAGGGGGATTCCCTCACTTTCTAAGACCCATCCACCTGCAAGATTTATGTTGTCTTATCCATGGACTCCATCTTAAACTTCTCTTTCGACCGTTTTGGTTCTGAATCCTTCTGCTCCGACATGCTTCTTGGAACCCATCACCTCGGTGTCTACGGTGCATCTCACTCCGGCTCAGTGTTTGCCCCTTCGGTTCACACTGAACCGGTCCTTCCTCAATCTGTGGATTGGGGGGACGGGAGCGTCGGCCTGGGGTACAGAGCAGTCTCTCTCCTCGGTTCCATCCTTGGCACCCATAGCCACGTCCATGCCATTCCTGCTTGAGGCTCCATCTGTGGGGGTGAGTTTGTCAGAGTGGGGTGTGACCCCTGTCCTGAGGTTGTCTTTCCTCAGTTCCGGGCTCCCATCCCTCTTCGGGCGGGCCTGCCTTCCGCACGATGGAGAGGGCTCTTGCTTCTGGCAGCACTCCTTTGATGTCAGAACCCCAGTTTTCACCCCCTGCGCTACAGTTGTCACAGACCACCACCCCTGGGCCACCGGGCAGAGAAGCCGCAGGACACCCCTGTTCAGGGTACCCACTCTTCTGAGTCCTCCTCAGAGTGCCCCACTGAGAAGTCCTTGAAAGAAGACAAGCAAGAAGGAAGCACATGGACTCACCCGAGGAGTCCTTAATGGAAGACACTGATTACGATGATGGTGAAGGGTCCCACAGTCACCTCCTGATGTCTCCTTCGGAGACGTCCTGGAAATGTTAAAGCAGAGAGGTGACTGGAAGCCCTCCAACTCTTCATCTGAGGAGTCCGTGTTCCTGCAGGCTTTTCTCACTCAGCCTTCTACCTCTTGGGTGACCCCCACCTGCCGACGAGCTCATTGTGCAGCGCACTTGGAAGAACCCTGATTCCACTGAGGCGATTCTTCGGAGACCAGACAAAATTCTTTTCCCCTCCCGGGGAGAACTCACATTGGTCCAAAGGGTTACCAGTAGATGCTATGGTGGTGGCGACGGACACAAAAAAGGACTTGGCTGAGGAAAGTCCCACTGTCCACCCACCCAACAGGGAGTCCCGGGCAGTGGACAGACTTGGGAAGCATGTGTTTGCATCAAGGAACTTTGCTATATGGTTCCTGAATTATTTGGCACATTTTACCAATCGGTGTGTGCAGAGCATTATCACCAGAGGTTACACCATTCCCCTTTCTTGTCAGCCAGATTTTCCATGAAAACTTCCCAACGTACCACCCAGTCAAAGGGAAGATGCAAAGTGGCCTCGCAGCTTGCAATCAATATCCAACACGTCCATGAGGTTGCTGTCACATGCGACCAAAGGAGCGGCTAGAGCAGCAGGTTCGGGCATTGTAAGGCATCATGCCTGCATGTGCATTTGTGACCTTGCGGATCCATTCAAGTCTTCCTTTCTGAATGTTCCCATCGAAGCTTCATCTCTTTTTGACTCCAAAGTGAAGGTCATGTTAGCCAGGTGTGAGCAAGATGGAAAGACCCTGTCTGCCATAGGCCTACAGTTTTCCTACCTTCAACGTACCTTCTCCAGGAATCAGAGGAGTGGAAAAATGTGACATAAAAATCTCAGGGTTCTTTCCATGCCACACATGGTGATGATGCCCCCAGAGACAGAGGGGGGGTAACAATTTTGGAAGACGCCCCTATAGAGGCAGTGGGGTCCTCGTAACCAAGGCTCCAGGGACTGTTTCTGTGGCCTTATCAGCGCTCCTGAGGAGCAGCCCGATTGTTTACCTCTGGAAGCAGTCAGAGGTCGTTTCTCTCTGCACCAAGCTTGCCTGGCAATCTGTTACCACCAATCGGTGGATGCAGAGCATTATCACCAGAGGTTACACCATTCCCCTTTCTTGTCAGCCAGATTTTCCGCGAAAACTTCCCAACGTACCACCCAGTCAAAGGGAAGATGCAGCTTCAGAGATTATAAAGCTGTCTCAAAAAAAAGAGAGTCATCCAACCAGTCTCATCAGACCAGCACAGATCCGGATTTTACTCTAGATTCTTTTTGGTGCCAAAAAAGACAGGGGACTTTGAGACACATTTCGGATCTCAATAGCTTAAACAAGTCTGTCAACCAAACCAAATTCCGGATGGTCACAGTTCAGTCCATTCTCCCATTTGTAAGAGATGGTGATTGGATGTGCTCTATAGATCTCCGGGATACATATTACCACATCAAGATGGGCAAACGCTCCAGGAGTCTGGTTCGCTTCCTGCTAGGAGCCAGCCATTATCAATTCCGTGCCCTGCCGTTCGGTCTCTCTGCAGCCCCCAGAGTGTTCATGAAATGCATGGCAGTGGTAACAGCTCACTTAAGACTACAAGGATTCCTGGTGTTTCCATATCTCGACAACTGGCTCCTCATCATCCCCACCAAGCATCTTCTGGTAACAGCACTGCATTGTACTCCCTCTCTGGCAAAATTGTTGGGAATAACGGTACTTTGGGAGAAATCAAACCTTATCCCTACACAACAAATAGAGTTCATTGGAACAATGTTCATTACTCAGTCCTGTCTGGTATCGCTCCCAATTCACAGACTCCATCGATTGAGGCTTCAACTCCGGGTGATACTTTCTCAAACAGCCTCTGTAAGGGAAGTTCTTCAAGCCCTAGGTTCTGTGGCAGGGTCAATCAAAATAGTGCATCTAGCAAAGCTGCATATCCAGATTATGCAATGGCTCCTTCTGTGTCAAGGGTTCCCAAACTATCACCCCCTTAGTTACCAGATTTGAATAAACCAATTCCTGCAAACAGGACCTGCCTTGGTGGATGAGGCCAGATGCAGAAATTTGGAGTCATCTATTTCAATCTCCTTCGCCCGCAGCCATTGTGACCACTGATGCTTCCCTGATTGGGTGGAGGGGCCATTTTCAGGGAAAGACTGTTGAAGGCTCATGGTCCACCTCAGAGGCCCACCTGCATGTTGGGTGGAGGGGCCATTTCCAGGGAAAGACTGTCCAAGGCACATGGTCCACCTCAGAGGCCCACCTGCATTTCGAATGTTCTGGAACGGAGAGCTGTGCTGTTAGCGTTGCAGGCCTTCCATTCGTCTCTCTCTTCGGGACAATTGCAATTCAATCAGACAATATGTCAGTGGTCTGGTATATCAACAAGCAAGGAGGAACCAAGTCGTAACCCCTCTGTCGAGAAGCCATGAGAATTTGGCAGTGGTCGATCGGTTCCAACCACTTTCTGATAGCAACGCATCTCCTGCATCCTCATGCCTCATGAGTGGTCCCTCAACCCCGAGGTGGCGTCAGTAATCCTCACCCACTGGGGCCAGCCTTGCTGCAATCTTTTCGCCTCCCCATCAAACAACAAGTGAAGTAGCTATTTTGCCCTGCTTCCCCCAGAGGGGGAGTCACTGAGGGACACTCTGATCCACAATTGGCCCACAGGACTTCTTTATGCTTTCTTCCCATCCCTCTGATCCCACAATTTCTAAAGAAAGCTCTTCGGCTGAGATGCAAGGTGATCCTCATAGCCAATTCTGGCCTTGACAAGTTTGGTTCCCCTTCCTTCGGCCTCACCTAATTATGCCCGCTGTGGATTCTGGACCCTCTACCAGATATGATTACTCACCCCCAAGGTTGGTTGGACAGCTTGGTTCTCCACTTCCAATAGTCACCAGGAAAGATAATCTCTCCTCGCCTGTTCGAGACATCATTCTGGTCTCTCACAAACCATCCACCAGAAGACTATATCAGGATAAATGGAAAAGGTTCTCCATATGGTCCAAGGATAACATGGTAAACCCGTATTCGGCTCCAGTTACTGCAGTGCTTCAATACTTGGCTAAGTTTTTTGATAATGGAGCCTCTGCCTCTACGATTCAAGTACATCTGGTGGCAATTTCTATAGACAGCACCCCTCTTGTCTCCTAATGCCTTTACAAGGCTTTCCTCAAGGGGACCTCTCATATCAGGCCTCCTATCAGACAGCCCGTGGAACCATGGAACCTCACTCTAGTCCTTCAGTTGTTGACTCAAAAACCTTTTGAACCTGCTGCGAAGTATGACCTAAAGTTTTTGTCTTGGAAATCCTTGTTTTCTGTTTCCGTTACCTCTGCCAGATGAATCTCTGAGCTGCAGGCATTCTGTATCAAGATGTCTTATCTGGACTTTCATAAAGATAGAGTATCACTTTGGACGAATCCATCCTTTCTTCCCAAAGTTGTTTCTGAATTCTCCATTAACCAGACCATTGATCTACCAGTGTTCTTTCCGAATTTTGCTAATAGAGGAGAGTATTGCCGTCACTCCTTAGACATGTATAGACAATTGAGATTTTACTTAGGACCAAATCTATCTGTAAATCTGAACAGCTTTTCATCTCTTTTTCTGGGCCCAGAATGGGAGAAGCTGTTTCCAAGGTTACATTATCAAGATGGCTAAGGGACTGCATACGTTTCATCTCTTCCCTCAGTAATGAACTTATGCTAAAAGTTAAAGCTCACTTCTCTAGATCTATGGCAACATCAATAGCATTCCATTCCAGGGCTTCCATGGATGACATCTGCGCAGCAGCTACTTGGGCTAAGCCTCATACCTTTATCAATCATTACAAATTGGGCTTGGTTTCCAGTGGGAGAGCTGCCTTCAGCTCAGTGGTACTCAGGAATGTTCTTCCATAAGGGCCACCCATGGACCTCAAGGTAGCTAGGGATCCTGTCCCATCAGTGATGAATGGAAAGAAGATTAACAACATCAGATAAAAAAGTTCTGTCTTACCATATTGTTCCATCTGTGTTGTTCATCTTCTTTCATTCATCACTTCCCGCCCTCCTTCCCCCTCCAAAGGCTCCTGTGGGATGCTTTGGGTCTAAGTGGTGCCTTAGGTTATTTGCGCATAAGTGACCTCGGCTTTACTTCTTTTCTCTAGCAAACTCGATCTGAGGTAACAGGGAGAAGGGCATTCTGGATAGAGACTTAGCACGAGAGTTTTTTGACTGGTGCGAGCTTGGTAAAAAGGCCGAGACTGTTCCGAGGGCTCAGACCCGAACCAATCAATGATGAATAAGAGAAGATGAACAACACAGATGGAACGTTATGGTAAGACATTTTTTTTATTTTCCTGTGCAGTGAGTTTTATTCTTTTATTATAGAGCCTGTTTATATTTGGGTTCCTCTGTAGGGGGGTTATTTTTAAATCTGGCATTGTATTTATTTGCTGTGGGGGGACAGATGCATCAGTGCAGCATTCGGCAGTAAAGGATTCCACATAAGCATTGGGTTCATAGAGTTGGAAGGGAATGTTGAGTTTAACCAGGTCATTACTCAGTTTCGGGTGATTAGCCTTGGTATAATCTTTAAATAGCGAGAGGAATTGATCGATGCTTCTGGCCTCTGTCTTAAGGTGAATGTGACTGATTTGAGGTCCGATTTTACCAGAAAGGGCATTACAATTGGTAAGGAACAGAGCTGTCTCATATTGATGAGGACAAAGTCCAGAAATTTATCGGCCGTGGGCTAACTAGTCCATAGAGTTTGTATTGATGAAGTCCAGGAATCTTTGAACATCCATGCTGGAGGATGTACAAGTCTCTCAGTTAATGGAAGGCAGTTGAAATCCCCAGGGAGAGTGGTGATTGCCTTAAGGCATTGAGGCTCCATACTACTTAGATAGGAGTTATGGGCTGAGGAGGACAGGGTAGGACCACGAGTTACAGATTATTTTGTCAAACTTGTCTGGTGGTGAATTTATTTATTTACTTTACAAATATAGAGGCATCACCTCTTTTAGTGCATTCATGTGTTGTATGCGTTATGGGTCATGGGATAACATATTTTTTGTTTTTTTGCAGCCATACTCAAGGTTTTACTGAAGGTACTTGTTTGCCTGTGTTGACATGACCTACATCCATACCTCTCAGTGCAAGAAATCTGAACATAGCCTAAAATAATGGGGAAACAAATACTGAAAAAATATTGATAGATTTTAAATATTGCTCTTTTAGTCTTAAACATTTGCTAGAGTAACATGATTTGTTAGTATGCATTTTCTTATTAATTTCTCCAAATCTTTTGGGTTTCTAATAGCATGATAGGAATGGGCCCCATTCCTAAGTCAAAGTATGATTAAAGTTCATGAAATTAGCATTGTTTCAGTCTTTGTCAGCCAGAAGTGCTCTTTGCAGCACCCACAGTGTGCCCAGTAATGACTTCTGTAATTCGTATGAAGTTACATGCATCAGTAACATGTCTAAATACAATTGTAGATTCTATTTTATAAGACCCATTGCGCCTGCTATTATTGGGACTGCCTGTTTTCTTTCTGCAAATCTTGATATTTTATGACTTTGTCTCACTCTCTGTATGCAAGACACACCATAGTCACTGGGTGTATCGATTTCAGTGATCAGTGCTACTTTTGTTTTCTTTTCATGAACCACTGTATCTGGTTTTCTTTCATCTGTCTTTTGAACCGTTTGTAATGGGTGATCCCATGTGATGTAGACTTAATAATTTTTTATGATGCTTTGTGACTCATGTTTCCAATGTTTTTCAGCTACTTCAGTATTATAATGTTCGTACAATTCCCAATGCAACGGCTTTGCCACATTGTTATGCCTTTAAGTGTACAGTCCATCAGCCATTAGTATGTCACAGCCAGCAACAAGGTGTGCAACTGTTTCCAGTTCTGTTTTACAAAACCTACCTTTGTCTGTTTCTCTCGCATGTTCAGTGGACTTTGAAAACCAACATGTTCGTAGTCCACTATCTTGGGCCACCAGTATTAACCTTTCATCTTTTAGTTTGATTTTGCCTCTCCTTAACCATTCCTGCATTTGATCTTGATCAACATGCGGTTGCTCCAGGAGTTTTCTATACTTGCAACTTTATGTATTTTCCTCATTTCTTGCCTTCTCATCTGATTTCTGCTGAATATCTGAGCTGTTTTGCTGGCTGCTATATACCTACATCAACTGTATTATAAGCTGAGATAAGTACAGACTTGCAGTGTTAAAGATAGTACTGCATTTTATTTTTCTGTTTGTTTCACTGAATATTGTGATCTCTCTATCTCTCTGCAGTAAGTGGGGGTTATTGTTTTCACTTCATTGATATTCAGTGTTGAACTCTTGGCCTAGAGGGTTTCTCTGTGCTTATAAGTGTTAGTCCCTTATCTTTGAATTTATTTCTGCTGAATATCTGAACTGATGTCCTTCATGGATGCATCTGCAGTCATAACAAGTGGGTTGTCCTGTCGTCAGGCAGCCCTGCAGTCGGCCGGATTCCAAAGTCCGGGTCCTGATGTCGCACTCCACCCGACGTCATCTCTGCTGGTCTTCGGGTATAAAAGCATCAGCCGACGCCATTTTCCCCAGTCTTTCTTGCCGCGTGGCGCCCGAAGCAGAAGCTGTTCGGTCGGATCCAGAGATTACTTCTACCGAATACTACAAGACTTCTAAAGCTAAACTCTTTCTTGCCTCAGCCGATGTCAGAAAAAGTTAACAATTGTTTAACCTGTGGGAAACAAATACCTCATAAAGATTTCCACTCTTACTGTCTGCCTTGTTTAGGCCCAGCCCACACGTAGCAGCCTGTTCGCCTGTGCTCTTTCAACCGGCGTCGGTCGGAGTTTGCAGAACAGTTGGTACTGATTTACATTATGTCGTCGGATCCTCCGACTACCCCAAAAAGCAAAGATAAAGACCGACTCCGCGGTTTCGGCGAAACCACGGCAAAGCAAACCCGAGTGTCTCGGTTGAAAACTGCTCAAAGTACAGCTGAAACTATTCTTACAACTGAGGCCCCTGCTACAATTCTTGAATCGACCTCAGAAATTTTACCCACTACGGTGGTTGACTTATCAGACACCATCCCTTGGATGTCTCTACCGTGGTGCTGCTAGGCCTCCAGCAGCCATGTCCATTAAGGCCTCTAAAGCAGCCAAGACTACTAAATCAGTGCCTGTTAAACCCCCTCATCCAGGCCCTCTTCTAGTTCTCAAATGCTCTCTTTGGCAGAAGATTTAATTTCTTTAATTAGAGGATCTCAATCTCACCCAGACAGGGCCTCTCAGCCCCCAGAGAAGAGACCTAGGGCAGAGCCCCTGAGCCAGTGTCTTCTGATGATTCTGCTCATGAATCAGACATAACTGACCAGCCTGAGGCTCCTTTTCCAATTTGAAGATTCTGATGCTGAAGAATCCATTCCAGCTGCTTCCCCACCAGAAGAATTCTCCTTTGGAGAAACCTTGCATGCCATAGAACAGTTCCAATGGCAGCAACAGGATTTTTCAGACTCCAGAAAAGACTTAGGACTTTTCTGCACCTACCACAGCACAGGCCCTTAGCTATACCTCCTGTTCTCTCTGTGGTGGATGATGCTTTCAATGATGTTTGCTCGCTCCAGATTCTTTACCCCAGCCCCTGCCAAACCAGACAGATTTTACAGGGTGCCAGATACTCATCACCACCTTTACAAGGCTCCTCTTGCAGACCCAGAAACTATATCCCAGGGTCCCAAGGCAGTAGCCGCAACCACAGCTAAAAACCCTATTCCTTCTGAAAGGGAAGCAAGGTCACTGGACAGATGGGGTAAAAAGGTCTACACTTCAGCTACTCTCTCAGCTAGAGCTTTAAACTGTCAGTTTCACATGATACAATACCAAGAGTTTATGCTTGATCAGTTAACTAAAAAGCTAACTACTGATGAATCTCTTGATAAGAAATATGTATTAGAGATGGTAAATAACATACAACAGGTTAGCAACCATTCCTTAAAATGTGGCTATGATGCACTGGAGGCTTCATTTAGATCAGCCATGACAGGCACAGTGATAAGAAGACATGCATGGCTAAAGGAGCAAGCTTTACCGGATCATGTTAAAGCTAAGTTGCTAGATGCTCCTATGGACAAGTCAAGTTTGTTTGGTACACCTGCCCAGCAGGTTATGAAGAAAATGGAAGAAAAGGCAAAATCTGTTCAAACTGTTAAAGATTTCCTGCAGGTCCAACCCCCAAGGTTTAGCAGGAACTGGCCTGCCAAAAATTGGTCCTTTCCTGACTCTGCAAAATTTCAAAGGGGCAGGAATAGACGTTCCAGAGGCAGAAACCAATCCAGAGGAGGTGCCTACAGAGGACGACAGTGGCAAGGTAACAACAGAGGCACAGACACAGCCACTGCCACTACATCAGCACAACCACAGTGACTTAATTCTAAATCCGCCTACCAGGGAACAAATAGCAGCTCCTCTAGGCGGAAAATTAACCTTATTTTCAAAGAACTGGCACTACATAACAAAAGACAAGTGGATTTTACAAACCATAGATCAAGGTTACCGGTTTCACTTCCACACTTTACCAGTCAAAAGAGGAATGCCAAATCTACCTCCAAATCAAAAAACAGAGGCTCTACGCCAGATAATGGAGTTAGCAAACATGAGAGCTGTGGAAAGAGTGCCAACAGCAGAAAAAGGAAAGGGTTTCTACTCCAGACTATTCCTAGTTCCAAGAAAGGAAAAAAGTTGGAGACCAATTCTCGACCTGTCCACCTTAAATACATACATCATTGTCCCAAAATTCAAAATGCTGACCCTACAGCAACTTCTTCCCATGCTGGGCAAGGAGTCTTGGCTGGTAACTCTAGATCTCAAGGAGGCATACCTGCACGCCACAATTCGAACAAGCTGCAGAAGATACCTCAGATTTCTTGCAGGATCAGAGCACTATCAATTCTCAGCATTGCCCTTTGGCTTATCTACGTATTCACAAAATGCCTGGCATCAGTAATCGCCATTGCAGACTACAGGAATTCAAATTTACCCATACCTGGACGACTGCCTGCTACAAGGGGACAACAAAAGCAAGCTGACAACAGATTTACAAAGGGTCATTTACTTGCTACAAGGACTGGGATACACAGTCAATTTACAAAAGTCAAGGCTGATACCATCCCAAACAAGGACATTCTTAGCTGAATTGGACACAGTACAACAAATGGCATTCCTGACTACAGAAAAACAAAAAGAACTTCCTCTTTACTTCTTGGCTCTAACAAAACTGAACAAGTTAACAGCAAGAAAATTTCTACAGGCCTTGGGCTTCATGGCATCATGCATAATCTTGGTCCCATTTGCCAGACTACATATGAGGAAACTACAGTGGTACCTAAAGAATTTATGGTCCCAACACAGACACAGTCTAGAAACAGAAATCCCACTAATTCCATGCTTAAAACAGGAGTTCCTATGGTGGGCTCAGGCATGCCAGTCAAACCCAGGCCTGCCCTTCCGCAGATGTCAACCAAGCCAGACCATCACAACAGACGCTTCAGATCTAGGATGGGGCCCACATGCTGGACAAATGCGTGCAAGGATTGTGGACACAGGATCAAATTCACCTGCACATCAATCTAAAAGAAATGCTGGCAGTAAAACTGGCAATCCAAAAGTTCAAACCCTTCCTCAAAGAGGGCCAGTTGATGATAAGGACAGACAACACCACAGTCATGTGGTACATCAACAAACAGGGAGGCACTCATTCATACCCCTATGCAGAATGACCTTGGAGCTGTGGACCCTGGCACTCAGCTACAACATTCAGTTACAGGCAATATTTGTACCGGGAAAGACAATACTCTAGCAGACATACTAAGCAGAACCACTTCGGATGCCCACGAATGGAAGCTGCACCCGGACATCTTCAAGACCATCTCAAAGAAATGGGGAATGCCACAGATAGACCTATTCGCATCACCTCTCAATCACCAGCTCGAAAAATTCTGCACGAGGACATTCCACCCACTAGCATGGAAAGTGGACTCACTCTCCTTCAACTGGAAAGGCCTAACAGCATATGCATTTCCTCCTCTTCCTCTGATACACAAGGTACTACTAAAAATCAAGGAAGAACGTCCAAGGATAATCCTGATAGCCCCAAACTGGCCAAGACAACACTGGTATCCACTACTGAAGAGCATGTCTCGAACAACATGTGGCCAATACCCTGATGCCTTTGATGTTAACTCAGAACAACTACAGCATCATACATCCAAACCTAAAACGCTGCAACTGACTGCATGGAACATCACATAGCAGCAGCTAATCCAGAACTTTCCCAAAGAGTTAAAGACATTATTCTTGAAGAGACCTTCAACAAGAAAGAACTATGCTGGAAAATGGAAAAGGTTTGTCATTTGGAGTACCGAAGAGGAAAAGATGTGTCAAACATAGATATGCCTAACATTCTGGAGTATCTGGCGAACTTCTTCATTCAGGCCTGTCCTACTCCTCCATCAAGATACATGCATCAGCTATTTCAGCAGAATACAGCTTTGATCCTCCTGTTTGCACCCTTTGCTCAGGCAGTTCCTCAGAGGAATCAAGAATGTAAAACCTCCCAGGAAACCACCATTACCAGCTTGGGACTTAAACTTTGTGCTAGAAAAGTTGACACTAGCACCCTTTGAACCAGCAGCAACAGCAGACCTACAACACCTGTCATGGAAAACTGCTTTCCTACTGGCAATTACTTCAGCAAGGAGGGTTTCAGAACTACAGGCCTTAATGGCAGTGCAACCCTTCCTAATCTTCCACCAAGATAGAGTGTCCTTGAGGACTAATCCTACATTTATGCCTAAGGTGGTATCCAGAGTATCTTTAAACCAGGCAATCCACCTACCTTCCTTCTTTCCCAACCCACAAAACAGAGGGAAAGAATACTGCATACCTTGGATGTACATAGACAGCTACGCTACTACTTGGACAGAACAAAAATAGCAGAAAGACTGACCAACTTTTTGTAGCCTATGCAACAGGAAGGGAAGGAAAAGCTATTTCCAAACAGACAATCTCCAAATGGATAGGAAATTGCATACGATTCTGTTACTCCTTCCATGGAAAACCAATTCCACAGAACATAAGACCTCATTCTACAAGGGCAACAGCCACTACCACAGCCTTCTTACGAGGAGTGGCAACCAAAGACATTATTGAGGCGGCTACTTGGACCTCCGTGCATACATTTGCCAAGCATTATAATTTACCTCTTTATTCCAGATCCCGAGCAGGGTTTGCCACTGCCGTACTGCAAGGGATCTTAAACACACCATAATCTACCTTTATCCTCCTCCCCTAGTTGGCTATGGTATTCTACCCACTTGTTATGACTGCAGATGCATCCATGAAGGACATAGTACAGTTTTGTACCTACCATAAATGTAGATGTCCGAACTGGATAGCATCTGCAGTCATCCCTCCTTCCCTCTGTGGTACTCCTAGGGTGTTTACCCTCCTAATAGCTAGCTGTTGGGGAGTCTTTATGGTGTATTTGTTTGTATATATGTACATATATGCTTATTGTTGTGTTTACCTCTATCTATTTGAAAACATTGGCATCTATCCAAATTTTACCCTGCAAGAGTGCAACTGGCATCTGGGGCAAGAAACACTGAGGAAAATGGCGTCGGCTGATGCTTTTATACCCGAAGACCAGCAGAGATGACGTCGGGTGGAGTGCGACATCAGCGAGCGGACCCGGACTTTGGAATCCGGCCGACTGCAGGGCTGCCTGACGACAGGACAACCCACTTGTTATGACTGCAGATGCTATCCAGTTCGGACATCTACATTTATGGTAGGTACAAAACTGTACTTTCTGCTGGCTGCTATATACCTACATCAACTGTATTACAAGCTAAGTACAAACTTGCAGTGTTAAAGATAGTACTGCATTTTATTTTTCTGTTTGTTTCACTGAATATTGTGGTGTCTCTGTCTCTCTGCAATTAGTTTACCGTCCTTCCTCCCTGTTCTTGTTGTGGTATTAAATCTTGGTGGCTTTGGAATTGCCTGCCCCTCCTGTAAATTTGTGTTTGAACACTCCTCCTGGGTCCGCCTCATTTGCTCACTCAACCGAGTACAGTGCGATCATACTCCTACCAGTCCCATCTGTTCAGCTGTATCCCAGTGTCATTAGCTCATTCTACCTAATACAGAGAGAATATTTGAGAAGGCCAGCCCACTTAGGTTTTTAAACTGTAATTGTCTTCCGTTTCAGCTTTTTCCCTTTCCACTTTACAAACAAACAAAAAAAAAAAAAAAACTTTGCTGGAATCTCCTTGTGTTCTGACTGAGTGCGCTTCTCAGCTGATAAGTATATTTTTTGGCACTTTTTAACTGTTCAGAGTTGAATAAAACAGTAATTGAATTCATTTCAGAATACAGTTTGAATAAATTGCATTTATTTAAACTGTAGTTGCTTTAATATTGCTACATACTCAAGTTTGCTAGCGTGCACTGCACTTGAATTGTTTTTAGTGCTGTTTTAGCTGCTTTTCTGTAATAAAAAAAAATTATAAGCTTGTTTCTTGCCTTTCCTGTAACTAGTCTAGTCCAGATTTGCTGTATCCAGGGCTGTTTGGAAGCTTCTGAGCCCCCCCAAGCCTTTCTGTGTTGGAGGGAAGTCTTCTAGCTTATCAATGGGTGTGGTAAGCACTAGGTAGTCTATCTACCACAAGAGTGGTTTCTGGCCCAGAAATTGTAGTTTATTGGCCGTTTGAGCAGTTTTTCCATCTCTTTCAACTGTCTGGTCTAAAAGACCACGTTTGCGATTATTTCCTGCCTTTCCTGTAGCTAGTCTAGTCCAGATAAAGTTTTGTTGTATCCAGGACTGCTTGTAAGCTTCTTAGCCCCCCAAGCCTTTGTGTTGAGGGAAGCCTTCTAGCTTATCAGTGGGAGTGGTAAGCACTAGGTAGCCTGTCTACCACAAGAGGAGTGGTTTCTGGCCCAGAAATTGTAGTTTATTGGCTGTTTGGGCAGTTTTTTCCATCTCTTTCAACTTTCTGGTTTAAAGCATTTGCGTTTATTTCCCACCTTTCCCATAACTAGTCTAGTCCCGATACAGATTTGCTGTATCCAGGACTGTTTGTAAGCTTGTGAGAGGTGCAAAAGTCTGCTCTTCAATTTTTCCCTTAGATCTGCTAGTTCTCTCTTGTCCTGCACTTTTACTAGCTTATAAGTCTAGCACTTAACCGTACCAGACTTCTTGTAGCAATTATTGTCGCACACAAAAGTGCTGCCAGCACTAAACGTTCTACAAGGAAACAGACCCAGTACTTATTAATTCCCACCCTTCCAGGCATGTCTAAAGGTCAGTTCCCTGTGCTTTCTCCTATTAACCTGATGAACTTGGGCATCCTGAGGCAATGTAGCAACTGCCTCATGTCCACCGACAACCCTTTCCTCTTACCTCCCAACAGTCAGACTTGCAAGAGATGCACTTGTATATCCAAATTGGAAGCCACACACTCTCCAGCCAAGACCGGAATAGCTGGTCAAGAGGAGAAGGTCAACACTTGCACCACACCACATGGAACACGTAGCCTTCTAGAACACACACCAGCACTGCCTTCACATAGAAACACAAACCACACACCCACCTTCACGGAGGCTCTCAATAAAAATCTACCCAAATAGCAGAGATCTCTAAGGCAGAAACGCACTCGACCACCACAACACAACATTAATCACGAGACACAACTCTCCTAAACAGTGTGCCACTCAACCAAAGCCCCTAAGGCAGAATAGCATCCCCAGCACAGTAGTCATTGGTGAATCGATAGTGAGGCACACTGATGTCCCACTCACTAGGTTGAACAAGGAGAAAGTAACAGCTGTCTGTCAGATGCCAGGATCCTCCACATAATGCACTCACTGAGGTCCCTCAACAACAGGTACAAATATGACTCTGTCATTGTACATGTGGGTGTGAATGACTTGAGACGTACCTCTCTGGACTACATGAAAAGAGACATGGAGGAGCTCTCGGATTATGTAGCCCAGACTGGTATGACCCTAGCCCTGAGCAGCATCCTACCATTACTCAGAATGATACCACACTACAAGCAGAAAATGATTGATTTCAACAATTGGCTAAGTTTCTGGTGTCATTCTAAGGGGATCCAGTATCTGTCTGCCTGGGATGACATGATTGACAGACCTCCATGCTTTGCCAGAGGTGGCCTGCATCTGTCACCCCTGAGCTTCCAGATATTGGCCAAGGCTCTTGCCACCCCTATAGTGCCTTTTTTAGGCAGTGTTCCAAAGACCAAATTACCACTGTAACAGCTACAAACAAATGCAGTCTGAGGGCCATGCTGCTCAGTGCTAGAAGTCTAATTCTCAAAATGCACTCTCTCGAAGCACTCCTTAAAATGGAGAACATTGACATTTGTGCTGTAACAGAGACCTGGTTCAAGGCAGCAGAAAGTACCCCTGCACTACCAGGCTATAACTCATTCCACACCTTTAAGCCCCAGAACTTGGACCGAAGCTCCAAAGGCGGCGGTGTTTCCATATTCATAAAGGATGTGCACACCTCTAGACTGGTAGCCGAACATGACGCATCAGAGATACTTCAGGTGCAGCTAACATTGGGTAAGACAACGATTCAGGTCGTAGCCTGTTATAGGTCCCAACCATGTCCCAAGACTCACTCTCCACATTCCTAAGCACCCCGGAGAATATTACGGTCCAACCTAACACTCTCTCATACTGGGCGACTTCAACTACTCCTCCATTAACTGGGTAAACTACATATGTACCAGTACACTTGCCCAAGTTTCCTGAAATTCATTAATTCAAATGCCCTGGACCAGCTTGTCCTTACCCCCACTAGAGTTAGCAACATCCTTGACCTGGTCATTACTAACCTGGGCGAACATTGCTCTACACCAATAGTCAACTCATCCCTGGTTAGATACGACCACAAACTAATCACCTTGGAAATCCATACCCCCACCCCACAAAGGTAACCACCAGGAAGAACTTCTCTAAAGCTAACTTTGGGCTCCTAAAAACAGGGGTGGCTAACTTCATGGCACTCATGCAAATGGAGAATAGTTGCATGACCGCCGAATCATACACCAATGCACTGTACAAACCCGTACACAAATGCATGGATCTCGCCATACCCAGTAGAACCAAGATGCTCTCTTCAAAAAAAAAGGAAGCCAATCTGTGGTCCCCTGCCATAAACAAACTCTACAACAGAAGGAAAAAACTGATGCGGAATAAGGTGAAGTCCCAGTACTGGAAAAACTCCCTTATCATCCTCAACAAAAAGCTGACATCCCTCATCAAATCCTCTAAAGCTACTATGAAAACAGAATTGCAGCAGATAGTAAAGACAACCACAAGGCCTTCTATAGTTATGTAAAGAATCTCCACGGCAATACCCAGATTTGCTCTGAGCTACTGCACAATGGGTACCTCCTTTACCGAGCCAACAGATATTGCCAATATACTGGCAGACAGATTCAGTGCCAACTTTATCTCCCTCCCCAAAGGACCAATCACAGTACCAGTAGATTGCCAGGCACACAGTATTACTGCTGCACAAGTAAAACAGCACTATCCAAGGCCAAGAATACAGCTTCTATGGGACCTGACAGTATGCCTGGCTGTGTTCTACATGAACTACAGAGTGAACTGGCACCTCATTTGTGTGCCTGTTTAATCACAGCCTCACCTCAGGCTCTGTCCCTACCAAATGGCGCACTGCTTTAGTCATCCCTCTCCATAAATGAGGAGCGAGTACAGACCCTGGGAACTATCGCCCCATTAGCCTGACAAGTCTGATATGCAGAGCTATGGAACGCATCATCATGTACTTAATAAACAAGGATATAGGCAATCTCCAAACTCTGGATCCCACACAGTTTGGTTTTGTGAAGGATAGATCATGCCTGCTTAACTTGGTCAATGAATTTGAGTCAGTCACCAGAGCTGTGGATGAAGGCAAGGTGGTTCATACAGCCTAACTTGATCTGGCCAAGGCCTTTGATAACATTCTCCACTCAGGAATTCTAGAAAAACTCACTAAGCTAGGCATCAACCCTAATGTCACTAGGTGGGTTGCAAACTGGCTCACAGATAGAACCCACAGTGTAAAAGTAGCTGACTCCAAGTCAGACTGCGGACCAGTCACGAGTGGAGTCCCACAGGGATCGGTCCTAGTTCCTCTCCTGTTTGGTATCTCCTTCTCAGAAGTCCAGGCCAACACAAAGGGACTCTGGCTGACAAAGTTCACAGACAATTGCAAGTTGTGAGCCGGTATTAACTCCCCAAGTGATGTTTACATCCTACAGAAAGGCCTCACTGAGACCAACGACTGGTGTCAGAACAATGGCCTTAAGCTCAATGCCAAAAAATGTCGTCATCCCCTTTGGGAAAAAAACAGTTCCCATGAATTACCACATCGGTGGTAGTCCACTGAACACAGAAGGTGTCAAAAGAGATCTGGGAACACAGGTTGACAGCACGCACTCTTTTGATCACCACATTGCCACTGTGGTCAGAAAGACATTCTATGTGGCACATGTCATTACGAAGGGTTTTGCATCCAGGAAGAAAGAGGTCATTGTCTCCCTCTACTCTTCCCTCATTAGGCCAGTCATGGAGTACAATGCCCCATTTGGCATGTACCTCACTAGACACCTGTATCAACTAGAGTGGCCTTAAATGTACCTCACAAAGAGGATTCTAGGCCTTAAACACTTGTCCTATATGGACAGACTGAAAAAAAACTCCAACTATTCTCTGTATCATATCGCCTCCTTCGAGGCAGTCTCTGCTTGATTTACAAAGCCATGTTTGACCCAACTCTGTTAGAAATGCTGCATCTAAAGAAATCCCAATCCCTCCGCACCACACGCTCCAGAGACCTCAACCTCATTACCACAATCAACAGAATGTGCTGGAGGGACAGGTTCATAACCCAGAGACTGCCCATGCTATGGAATAGACTTCCCATACATGGCAAACAGAGTACCACACTGGTCCTCAAAAGAAATGTTGTTGAGTAGATGGGAAATAGAAAATTCACCCCAGGGTTCACTCCAGTGGCTCTACTTGACAGAGGCACTGGGAACTAAGGTCGGGTGGAGCAGTGCCAGGGTAATCCTGTGGCTAGGCTTGTAAAGGCCCCAGGACATTAGCCTAGTACATACCTATGAACCTATGATCCTTCACCTTATTTTCTTTTGTTTTTTGTCACATTCAGTTGCTGCCTGTTTTTATCTGCTTCTGATTTGATTTTCATTCCCGCTTGACGCCAGTATGCTTCTGCTAGACTAACAAGAGAAGTCATCTTAGATGTATTCACCTTATTTATGTTTCAAAACGTTCGCTATGTTTTGGTCTTTTGAGGTCAGCAGATATGTATGTAGTCCCACGATTGCAGATCTATACATGTAATCAGTTTCAAGGAGGCCTGTACTTCCTTCAGAATGGGGAATATATAATCATGGTATGCACTAATTTTTATAAAACATTTCATGAGCATGAAGCATTCTTCTTTTCCTGTTTAATCTGCCAAACACCTTTTGGGGCCAATCAATCACTCCAAAACTGTATGTTAGGACAGGAAGTGCAAATTGGTTTATAGCTTGAACTTGGTTCCTAGATGTCAATGCTGTTTTCAGGATTAATTCAGTTATTCTAAAATATTCCTTACTGAGTTTTTTTCACATTTGTCCGTGTTTTATTTTTGATTCTTCCTCAAATCCCGAATATTTATACATTCCTCTTTGCTCAAGTTCTTTTATATCACATTCTTGTCCCATACTGATGTTTTCTTGGTGGGGCAGCTTTCCAGCTATAAAGGTTGTTTTTGCACATTTATTAAGACAAAATGAGATTCTTACATCTGAAAAGGGTTTGACTACTTGCAGTTGTACTATCAGTTCCTCATTTGATGAGCTATACAGTTTTAAATCATCAACAAAGAGAAGATGAGAAGTCTTTACACTTTGTTGCTTTCTGGGAGCCAGATTATAGCCATGAACTAATCTGTTAAGCAGACAGTTTAATGGGTTAAGGGCAAGGCAAAAGCGCAGCAGTGACACTAACACTGGAATATCCCCCTTTGGATTTTTATTCCTGGAGTAATAATTTGTCCTTTATCATGGCTTAACTGCAAAGTGGTTTGCCACTGTTTCATAGTTGCTGTGATGTAATTTTTCAGTGTAGTGTGTATCTTATACATTTTAAGCACACTTTTATCCCTGAATGTGGGATAGTGCCAAATGCTTTTTTGTAGTCTGTCCTTACCATACTTAGATTCTTCCCCTTTTTACAGTTCTCCACTATGACTTTATTTAACAACAAATGATTCTTTGTTCCATGTGACTTTCTTTTATTACCATTTTGCTCTGTTGCCATAATTGTGTTTTCTTTTAGATGACTGTAAACTCTGTCAGCATCACCGTAAGGCAAATTATTAGCCTATAATTTTTAGGGTATTTTGCAGGTTCACTCTTAAGTAGAGCATTGTTTTTCCTGTTTAGTCAGGTTGGTGTCCCTTTGGGGTGCGCATGTAAATAGTTCTTACTTATGGCTAAATCTTCGTGCAAAGATATTAATACTTTTAGCCAGAAGTTAAGTACTGCATCTGGGCCCGGGATTTTCCAATTAGAGGCTTTTCTTAACATTGTGTCAATTCAGTTAAGTACTGCATCTGGGCCTGGGATTTTCCAATTAGAGGCTTTTCTTAACATTGTGTCAATCTCCCTGGCCGTTACTTCATCCCATTTCATATCCTATACATTTAAACTTCTTATTCTTTCTTTTACTTTTTCTGTTTAGCATCTTTGTTATGTTCCACAAGATCTTCATAAGTACTTCTCCAAAATGTATCTATTTCTTCTTTTTTGATGGTCTTTCAATTCCTTTTACCTTGTTTCCCAATTCTGTATAAAACTTTGAGTCATTAATAAATTACTTATTTTGTACTTTTCCTTTATATTTCTAAGTTTTTCTGCCTGTGATGATATTTTTAGTTTATTATTTGCGATAGTGCACAATAAATCCTGATCCATTATAATATGGTTTACAATAAAAACTTGGAAACTGCATTGGATACTTCCATGATGACATTCAATTTCTCCCTGATCCTTTCCCTTATTACCCTGTGTTCTTGTGGTAGGACTTTATCTCTTATTAATTTGGCTGCACAGTAATGTATTCCGTTTATTCCTGTTATATCGCATGACTCTGTATGGACAGTTTTAATTAGTGTTCATTTGTTATATCAAATTTCTAAGTTTTTGGATTGTATTGATTTTCTGCAGTCTATTTCTTTCACTGATCTTAATATGTCTGTCCATCTCTGTTAAATCAAGTAACTTTTCTCTTGTATCATTTTCTTCTAAACTGATGACACATTCTTTTTTCATCATTTCTTGTGGGCATTCTATAGAAAGTTCCAGAGCTGCTTCTGTGCCACGTTCTTTTTAGTTTCACCCCATGTCATCCGTTGCTCTTTCATATGGGAACTCACTGACCTATTGCTCCAAGCCATTGACTGTGTCAGAGTTGCCACAGTTTCCTGTTCTTTCCCTTGCTGTATAGCTCCAACTCAACCTTTGTACTGGTTTCGTATGGGAGGCTGCAAAGTATCTTCATATCTCAACTGATTAGATGCTTCTTGCTGCACTGGTTTCTCCTTAATTTAGATGTCCATTGCTCTGTCCTGTTGTGTTACACGAGTTAAATTTTCTACACTAAATCCTTCACTTTGCTGGTAATTCGTAATCTCAGTTTCTGTTTCTTTAACTTCCCCATTACTAATCCTCTGTTCTACTTTTCCTTTTTGTTTTATTTTTTGTATTGTAAAATTTTCCATATCTGGATGTCTTTGCATGTATTTCTCTCCAAATATCTTAAGTGCTGCTCTTTTTACATTGATTAGTTTTGCTTTCACTTTGCATAAATATTGCACCGTATTAAATCACTTTTTCTTTGCCATAACCATATTTCTTCTTCATATGTCTCCTGGCTTCTCTTGTTTCCCCTTACTTTGGTGACTAATTGTTCCATTATACTGTGATATCACCTGTGTTAGACTTTCTGCACTGAATCCTTCACTTTGCAAATATTCTATAACTTCAGCTTCTATTTTTTTTTCTAACTTCTACTTGACTGATCTTCTGTTCTACATTCCCTCTTTGTGATCTTATTTTTTTATTGATAAATTTTCCATATCTGGATGCCTTTGCATATATTTCTCTTTAAATGTCTTTGGTGGTGCCTTTTTGTGTTGATTAATTTGGCTTTCTCCTTTGCATACATATTACACCACACCAGATCTTTTTCTTTCCCATGTCCATATTTCTTTTTTTATACCCTTCAAACATCTGTAAATTTTGTTCTTTAAATTTTCGCACTTCCTCGGTCACTTCTTTTTCCAAATGGCACAAGGTTTCTTGGTCTGTGTACTGTTTTTCACAGATCTGTTGTATTAATGAACACATTTTTATTTGAAGCTTCTGATGGTTTTTCTTGTGAAAGTATTTTTCTTTTCTCTAATATCTTTCAATCTTTTTGTATATCTTTTGTCTGGAAATGCTGGGCTTCTTCCATAGTAGTAAGAAAACAATTTTTCTTCTTCTCAATAGCCCACTGTATTTGTCTGCATACCTGTTTTTTGGCCTATCAGTTTTTGTGATCTGCTACTTCCTTCTACAACAGGGGGCCATCCTCCCCTTAGGCCTGGCCTAGCGGCCTTGTAGGAATATTTCCATGTCTTGAGGATCCTACACTGTCATTTTTTTCCAGTCCTGGTACCAGTGCACTTGCCAGGATTGGGCACTTTTTTTATCCTGGGACGTGCACTCAGCTATCTTTTTTTATTTTTTTAATCTGCCTCTTTCTGCATTTTTTGTTTTTAAATTCTTCAAATATTTTGGGTTTCTAATACCATGATGAGAATGGACATCATTAATAAGTATGATTAAAGTTCATGAAATTAGTATTATTTCAATCTTCGATGTCAGCCAGAAGTGCTGTTCACAGCACCCACAATGTGACCAATAATGAATGACTCCTGCAGTTCATACAGAGTTACATGTATAGGTAACATAGCTAATATAAGACCTGTTGCTCCTACTACTATTGGAATTGTCTGGGTATCTTTCTTCCACATTGCTCTCATTTCTGCCTGCAAATCCTGATATTTTGTGACTCTCTCTCTCTACGCAAGACAACTGTAGTCACTGGGTGTAGCAATATCAGTGCCACTTTTGTCTTTTCATGAACTGCTGTATCTGGTTTTCTCACATCTGTCTTTTGAACTGTTGGTAATGGGTGATCCCATGTGATATAGACGTAATTTTCTATGATACTTTGTGGCTACTTTTTCCAGTGTTTTTCAGCTACTTCTTTATTATAATGTCTGCACAATCCCCAGTGCAACAACAGTCTTGCCACATTATTATGCCTTTCAGTAAACAGTTACCTTGCCATTAGTATATCACAACCAGCAACAAAGTGTGCAACTATTTCCAGATCTGTTTTTTAAAACCTACATTTGTATTTTTCCCACATGTTCAGTAGAATTTGTAAACCAACGTGTACATAGCCCAGTATTAACCTTTCATCTTTTGATTTGAATTCACCTCCCTTAACCATTCCTGAATTCCATCCTGATGTGCGTTCCAGGAGTTTTCTGTACTTGTAACTATATATTTATGCATTTTCTACATTTTTTCCCTTCTCATCTGATCCTTCACCTTATATTATTTCTTTTGTTTTTTTTTGGCACATTCAGTTGCTACCTGATTTTATGTAATTAGTTTTTTTTTTTTTTTCCATTCCCACGTGACGCCACTATGCTTCTGATGGACTAAGAATGATGGAAGTCATCTTAGATTTATTCCCCTCATGTTTCAAAACTTTCACTATGTTTGGGTATTGTGAGGTCAGCATTTATGTATGTAGTCCCAGGATTACAGATCTATGCATGTAATCACTTTCAAGGAGGCCCATACCTCCTCCAGAACGGGGAATATATAATCTTGGTATGCACTGATTTTTATAAATAATTTCATGAGCATGAAGCATCCTTCTTGATGTCCTTCAAGGATGCATCTGCAGTCCTTACAAATGGGTTGTCCTGTCGTCAGGCAGCCCTTCAGTCGGCCGGATTCCAAAGTCTGGGTCCGGCTTCGGCTGGTGTCGCACTTCACCCGACGTCATCGCTGCAGTTTTTCGGGTATAAAGGCATCAGCCGACGCCATTTTCCCCAGTCTTTCTTGCCGCGTGGCGCCCGAAGCAGAAGCTGTTCGCAAGTGCCGGTCGGTCAGATCCAGAGAATACTACTACCGAATACTACTTCAAAGACTTCTAAAAAGCTAAGTACCCCGTTGGGGACTCTTTCTTGCCTCAGCCGATGTCAGAGAAAGTGAATAACTGTTTATCTTGTGGGAAACAAATACCTCATAAGGATTTCCACTCCTACTACATACATTGTTTAGGCCCAGACCACGACGTAGCAGCTTGTCTAGCCTGTGCTTCTTTTAACCGACGGACGCTTAGACGTCGGTCGGAGTTTGCTGAACAGATTTTCTGCTCTGATTTTGCCTATATTATGCCGTCGGATCCTCCGACAATGCAAATTACCAAAAAACGCAAAGAAAAGGACCGACACTCGCAGTCCGCGGTTTCGGCCGAAACCGCGATTAAGCAAACCGCGAGTGTCTCGGTTTCGGCCGAAACCGAGCAAGCGGTTCTTTCTTCAGCCGAAACCATGCCTTCTACCGAGGCCTCCTCTAACCTGGTAGAATCGGCTTCTGAAATCCAACCTTCTGTTGCGGTTTCTCAGGAATTATCAGACACTATTCCCCTGGATATTTCAACCCCTGCACGTGGAGCTGCTAGGCCTCCAGCAGCCATGTCTATTAAGGCCTTTGCCAGGGCTAAAGCAGCCAAAGCTTCAAAAACGGTGCATGCCAAACCCCCCTCACACAGGCCCAGCACCAGCTCCCATATGCTTTCTTTGGCTGAGGATCTAATTTCTTTAATTCGTGGATCCCAGCCTCATCCAGACAGGACCTCTCTCCCACCTCCAGAAAAGAGGCCTAGAGCAGAGCCCCCTGAGCCAGTATCCACAGATGATTCCTCTGATGACTCAGGACATACAGACCCTCCTGAGGCTCCTTATTCTCCTTACGAAGACTCTGATGCTGAAGAGTCCATTCCTTCAGCCTCTCCACCTGAGGAATTTTCCTTTGGGGAAACCTTGCATGCTATGAGGGAACAATTTCAGTGGCAGGGCCAAGATTTCTCAGACTCCAGCAAAAGGCTTAGAACCTTTCTACATTTGCCACAACATAGGCCTTTAGCTATACCTCCAGTTCTTTCTGTTGTAGATGATGCATTTAATGATGCTTGCACTGCTCCTGATTCATTACCTCCGGCTCCTGCTAAGCCCGATAGGTTCTACAGGGTCCCGGACACTCATCACCATTTATACAAGGCTCCCTTTGCAGATCCAGAGGCTCCCTTTGCAGATCCAGAGACTATCTCCCAGGGCCCTAAAGCTGTAGCAGCTACTTCTACTAAAACCCCCTCCCCTCTGAAAGGGAATCCAGGTCCTTAGAGAGATGGGGTAAAAAAGTTTACACCTCTGCTACTTTGTCAGCTAGGGCTTTGAACTGCCAATTTCATATGATTCAATATCAAGAGTTTATGCTTGACCAGTTAACTAAAAAGCTGTCCTCTGAAGAATCTTTAGATAAAAAATATGTTCAGGAAATGGTACATAACATACAGCAGGTTAGTAACCATTCTTTAAAATGTGGCTATGATGCACTGGAGGCTTCCTTTAGATCAGCCATGACTGGCACAGTTATCAGGAGACATGCATGGTTGAAAGAACAGGCATTACCAGACCATGTCAAATCAAAGCTTTTGGATGCACCCATGGACAAGGTCAATTTATTTGGTTCCCCTGCACAGCAGGTACTAAAAAAGATGGAGGAGAAGGCGAAATCTGTACAAACAGTGAAAGATTTCTTACAGGTTCAACCTCCAAGGTTTAGCAGGAACTGGCCCTCCAAGAATTGGTCCTTTCCGGACTCCTCTAAGACACAGAGAGGCAGGAATAGGCGTTCTAGAGGCAGAAACCAATCCAGGGGACGCCAGTGGCAAGGTAACAACCAGCGAGGCACAGACGCAGCCACCACCACTACGACAACTCAATCACAGTGACTTGGCAGTGGCACCGCCTACCAGGGAACAACTAGAAGCACCCTTAGGCGGAAAGCTAACCTTATTTTCAAAGAACTGGCATTGCATCACAAGGGAAAAATGGATTTTGCAAACTATAGACCAAGGTTACAGGTTCCATTTCCATACTCTACCAGGAAAGAGAGGAATGCCAAACCTACCACCTACTCAAAGGGCAGAAGCTCTAAAGCAAATATCTCAACTATTAAGAATGAGAGCTGTGGAAAAGGTACCATCTATGGAGCAAGGAAAGGATTTTACTCCAGACTCTTCCTGGTACCAAGAAAAGAAAACAAATGGAGACCTATTCTAGACCTGTCCGCTTTAAACACATTCCTCATTGTTCCAAAATTCAAAATGCTGACCCTACAGCAGCTTCTTCCCATGCTGGGCAAGGAGTCTTGGCTGGTAACTCTAGATCTCAAGGAGGCATACCTGCACATCCCCATTCGACCAATTTGCAGAAGATACCTCAGATTTCTTGCAGGATCAGAGCATTATCAATTTTCAGCATTGCCCTTTGGCTTGTCTACTGCGCCCAGAGTGTTCACGAAATGCCTGGCATCATTAATTGCTCATTGCAGACTTCAGGGGATCCAAATTTATCCCTACCTGGACGACTGCCTGATACAAGCGGACAGCAAAAGCAAGCTAACAGAAGACTTACAAAGAGTCATTTACCTGTTGCAAGCCCTGGGATATACAGTCAATATAAAAAAGTCAAGGCTGATTCCATCCCAAAGAATAACCTTTCTGGGTGCAGAGCTGGACACATCAAAACAAATGGCATTCCTAACTGCAGAAAAGAAAGAGCAACTACCTCTCTACTTCTTGGCATTAACAAAGCAGAACCATCTAACTGCAAGAAAAGTACTACAAGCCCTAGGCTTCATGGCATCCTGCATAATTCTGGTCCCTCATGCCAGACTGCATATGAGAAAGCTACAGTGGTACCTGAAGAATTTGTGGTCCCAACACAAGCACAGCCTAGAAACCAAAATTCCAATAATCCCATGCCTGAAGCAAGAGTTCCTATGGTGGGCTCAGGCCTGTCAATCAAACACAGGATTGCCCTTCTGCAACAGTCAACCAAGCCAAACCATCACGACAGATGCCTCAGACCTCGGTTGGGGGGCACACATGCTGGGCAAGTGCATACAAGGCTTATGGACTCAAGACCAGCTGCGCCTGCACATAAATCTAAAGGAAATGCTGGCAGTAAAATTGGCAATTCAGTCATTCAGACCATTTCTCCAGGAAGGTCAGTTGATGATAAGGACAGACAACACCACAGTTATGTGGTACATCAACAAACAGGGAGGCACACATTCATATCCTCTATGCCGGCTGGCACTGGACCTATGGGATGTGGCTCTGAGCTACAACATTCAGTTACAAGCAATTTTTGTACTGGGAAAAGAAAACATTCTAGCAGGCATATTAAGCAGAACTACCACAGATGCCCACGAATGGATGCTGCATCCGGACATCTTCAAAGCCATCACAAGAAAATGGGGATTACCACAAATAGACTTGTTTGCATCCCCACTCAATCACCAGCTAAAGAAATTCTGCACAAGGACATACCACCCACTTGCTTGGAAGGTGGACTCCCTATCTTTCAGTTGGAAAAATCTGACAGCATACGAATTCCCACCACTTCCTTTGATGCACAAGGTGCTTCTGAAGATCAAAGAGGACCGTCCAAGGATCATTCTGATAGCTCCAGACTGGCCAAGACAACATTGGTACCCATTGCTGAGGAGCATGTCTCGGGAACAAATATGGACACTACCCCTGATCCCATTACTGTTAACACAGAACAACTACAACATCCTGCATCCAAACCTGAAAACTCTGCAGCTGACTGCCTGGAACATTACATAAGAGCAATTAACCCAAATTTATCCCAAAGGGTTAAAGACATAATCCTGGAGGCTCGTAGACCTTCAACAAGAAAGAATTATGCAGCAAAATGGAAAAGATATCTCATTTGGAGCACTGCAAAGGGAAAAGATGTGACACTGGTAAACATAGCCAACATCCTGGAGTACTTGGCAGAACTCTTCCATACAGGCCTGTCCTACTCTTCCATCAAGATACATGCATCAGCTATTTCAGCAGAATACAGCTTGGATCCTCCTGTCTTCTCTCATCCTCTGCTCAGACAGTTTCTGAGAGGAATTAAAAATGTAAAACCTCCCAGGAAACCACCATTGCCAGCATGGGACTTGAACTTTGTGCTAGAAAAATTGACACTTCCCCCTTTCGAACCAGCAGCAACAGCAGAATTACAATACTTATCCTGGAAGACTGCTTTCCTGCTGGCAATAACTTCAGCAAGAAGGGTCTCTGAACTACAGGCATTAATGGCAGTGCAACCCTTCCTGATCTTCCATCAAGATAGAGTGTCCATGAGAACAAATCCTACATTTATGCCTAAGGTGGTATCCAGAGTGTCATTAAATCAGGCTATCCACCTACCTACATTCTTCCCCAACCCACAGAACAGGGGAGAAAGACTCTTACATACCTTGGATGTACATAGGCAATTACGCTACTACCTGGACAGGACCAAGTCCAATAGAAAACTGACCAGCTTCTGGTAGCATATGCAACAGGAAAGGAAGGAAAACCAATTTCAAAACAGACAATCTCCAAATGGATAGGAAATTGCATTAGATTTTGTTACTCCTACCATGGAAAGAAAACTCCAGAGAACATCAGGCCTCACTCCACAAGGGCTACAGCCACTACCACAGCTTTCTTACGAGGAGTGGCTACCAAGGACATTATAGAGGCTGCTACTTGGACCTCCGTGCATACATTTGCCAAGCATTACAATTTACCTTTATACTCTAGATCCCGAGCAGGTTTTGCCACTGCTGTTTTGCAAGGGATCCTAGCTACACCATAATCTCTACTCTTTTCCTCCTCCCCTAGTTTAGCTATGGTATTCTACCCATTTGTAATGACTGCAGATGCATCCTTGAAGGACATAGTACAGTTTTGTACCTACCATAAATGTAGATGTCCGATAGGAATGCATCTGCAGTCAGGATTACCCACCCACCTTCCCCTCTGAGGTACTCCTAGGGTATTTGCCATCCTTCAGCTAGCTTGGGGGGGATCTATTATGGTGTATTTGTTTGTATATATGTACATACATGCTTATTTTATGTGTTTGCTCTCTACTATTTGGAAACATTGGCATTTATCCAAATTTAGCCATCCAAGAGGGCACCTGGCATCTGGGGCAAGAAACACTGAGGAAAATGGCGTCGGCTGATGCCTTTATACCCGAAAAACTGCAGCGATGACGTCGGGTGAAGTGCGACACCAGCCGAAGCCGGACCCAGACTTTGGAATCCGGCCGACCGAAGGGTTGCCTGACGACAGGACAACCCATTTGTAAGGACTGCAGATGCATTCCTATCAGACATCTACATTTATGGTAGGTACAAAACTGTACTTTTTCCCTGTCTAATCTAGCCAACACTGTTTGGGGCCAGTCACTCCAAAACTGTAAGTTAGGATAGGAAAAGCAAATTGGTTTATAGCTTGAGCTTTATTCCTAGATGTGTTTTAAGGATTAATTTAAGTCTTCTAAAATATTCCTAAGTTTTAGTTGCATCTGTTCATGTTTTATTGGTGATCCTTCATCAGTTCACAAATATTTATACACTCCCTCTTGCTCATGTTCTTTTATATCACATTATTGTCCCAAACTGATGTTTTCTTGGTGCTGCAGCTTTCCTGCTTTAAGGGTTGCTTTTGCACATTTATCAAGACCAAGTGGCATTCTTAAATCATCTGAAAAAGCTTTGACTACTTTCAATTCCTCCTTTGATGAGCTGTACAGTTTTAAATCATCAACAGAGTGAAGATGAGTCTTTACACTTTGCTTTCTGGGAGCCAATTTATAGTTGTGACCTAATCTGTTAAGCAGACAGCTTAATGGGTTAAGGGCAAGACAAAACAGCAATGGTGACAGAGTTGCCCTGGAATATCCCCCTTTGGATTTTTATTCCTGGAGTAATAATTTGTCCTTTATCATGGCCTAACTGCAAAGTGGTTTGCCACTGATGTTCATCGTGTTTCACTGTTGCAGTCATTACACTTGGGTTATCCTGCTGGCAGGCTACCCGCAGTCGGCCTGAATTCCAAAGTCCTGGTCCGGCGTCGATTGCTGTCGCCTCTTCCGTGACGTCAGTGCGCCAGGGGGTATAAAAGATGCAGCCGACACCATTTTCTTCAGTCTTTCTTGCCGCGCGTTGCCCGAAGCAAAAGCAGTTCGCAAGTGCCAATCGGCCGACTCCTGAGATTTTCGAAAATGAATTTCAGATCTGAAGTCTTCTATAAAGCTAAGTACCCTGTTGGGGAAACTTTTTTCTTGCTCCAGATCGATGTCAGAAAAAGTTAACAGTTGTATTTCTTGTGGGAAGCAAATACCTCATAAGGATTTTCATTCTTACTGTATTCCTTGCCTAGGCCCTGACCACAATGTTGCTAGTTGTAGGTTTTGTGCTAGATTTAACCAACGCACTATTAAGCATCGGTACGATTTTGTTTTTCATTACTTTGGCCGAAGGTTTAACTACATAATGCCTTTGGAACAGCCGACGACCTGAGTTCATAAAAACGCAAGGATAAAGAAAAGGACAAGCATCCGAGGTCCAAAACTGACGGCGAAGCCTCTACTAGGCGAGTCGCCGGTTCTCAGTGAGGCGCTTTCGCAGCCCCTGACACCCGCTACCTCAGAGCCACAGGCTGCCTCCGAGTCCCACGTGGAGACAACTAGGCCTCTGGATACTCAAGATATTGGGCCTTCGGAAACTAATCCCTCAGATGGGTCCGGAGCCGCTGAGCAGGCATCGGCTTCTGAGGGTGTTTTCAGACCTACACAGCTTTATATCAAGCCAACTTCAGCATCCAAGACAAAGACTAAAACAGTTTTAAAGACAAGGAAACAAGTACAGCATTCTCCAGGACAGACTTCCATGCCTAAGAAACAGATGCTGAAAATGGCCGAAGACCTAATTACTTTGATCAGGGGTTCCCATCCCCCTCCTGATAAGAGGCCTAGGCAAGATACTGAATATGATTCCTCTGATCAGGTTTCCATTTCCTCTGACTCCTCTTCAGAACAGGGATACTCTATTCCTCCCTATGAGGATTCTGATGCTGAAGAATCTATTCTTTCAGCTTCTCCTCCTGAGGATTACTCATTTGGGGAAACCCTGCATACCATGAGGGAACATTTCCACTGGGAGAGCCAAGATTATTCAGATTCTAAGAAAAGGCTCAGAGACTTTCTTTTACTACCTCAGCACAGACCTCTTGCTATTCCACCTGTTCTAGACATTGTAGATGATGTATTTTCAGAGTCCGGCCTGTCTCCCGACTCTTTACCTCCTGCACCTGTTAAGCCAGACAGATACTACAGGTTTCCAGATTCTCATAAATTTCTATATAAAAACCTTGCTGCTGACCCAGAAACTATTTCTCAGGGTCCCAAAGGGTTCAAGGCTGCTACTGCAAAAAAAAAACCTGTCCCCTCAGATAGAGATTCCAGGGCACTGGACAGATGGGGGAAAAAGTTTGCACTCTGTTACCTTGGCTGTAAGGGCTTTAAATTGTCAATTTCATATGCTTAAATATCAGCAATACTTAATGGCTCTGTTAAAACAGAAAATGTTGACAAGTTCTGAATGTTCTGAGAACAAGGAATTGCAGGATTTATTGCATGCAGCTGAACAAGTGGGAAAGCATCATTTGCAATGTGGTTATGATTCACTGGAGGCCTCTTGCAGGGCCGCTGTAACAGATTCTGTCATTAGAAGGCATGCTTGGTTAAAGGAACAGACTCTGCCTCATCATGTTAAAGCAAAATTATTGGATGCCCCATTACAGCATGATTCTTTGTTTGGTGTTAAGGCAGAGGTGTTGAAAATGGAGGATAAAGCTAAATCTATGCAGACAGTGAAGGATTTCTTACAGGTACAGCCACCCAGATTTAGTAGGAACTGACCTTCTAAGAATTGGTCCTTTCCCGTGTCAGGCCACAAAGAGGTAGATACAGACGCCCTAGAGGCAGACAACAGCCCCAGGGCTCATACAGGTCAAAACAATGGGGTGCTTCTACCTCCAAAAGTGGAGAAGACAAATCACAGCCATATAGGAAACAATCCCAATGACTTCCCTCTGCCAATGCCAAGCATTTATCTTTTGGCAGCACCCTTAGGAGGAAAGCTAGCACTTTTTTTCACAAAATTGGCACACTATCACCAAGGACAAATGGGTCTTAAATATAGTTTCTGAGGGCTACGGGTTCCACTTTCACACCCTTCCAAAGGCAAAAGGTATGCCAGACCTGCCACACAATCAATGGGCAGAGGCACAAAAACAAGTTTCATCTCTCATGGACATGAGGGCTATTCAGCCAGTGCCACAAGAAGAGCAGGGACAAGGATTTTACTCAAGACTTTTCTTAGTAACAAGAAAGGACAAAGCATGGAGACCAGTTCTGGACCTGTCTATTCTAAATACTTTTCTGGACGTTCCGAAATTCAAAATGTTGACTCTGCAGCAGCTTCTGCCCATGCTGGGCAAGAAGGCTTGGCTTGTAACTTTAGACCTCAAAGAGGCATACCTGCATGTCCCAATCAGACAATCTTGCAGAAGATACCTCAGATTCATAGCTGGCTCATTGCATTACCAATTCTCTGCACTGCCTTGGCTTGTCTACTGCGCCCAGGGTCTTCACAAAATGCCTGGCACCAGTAATTGCATTTTGCAGATAGAGGAATTCAAATATATCCCTACTTGGACGACTGCCTTATTCAAGCAGAGAACAAAGACATTCTTCTAAAGCATCTGGCGTTTGTAAAAAGATTACTAATTTATCTAGGGTACACAGTAAACGAAAATAAATCAAAACTAGTACCCTCTCAAGAGATAATATTCTTGGGTGCATGCTTAAATACAACTGCCCAGATGGCTTATCTCACGCCAGACAAAGACAACTGACTTCTTACTTCGAAAGCATGGCAAGAAAGACCCTGTTATCTGCAAGAAAAATTCTGTAGGCTGTGGGCTACATGGCATCCTGCATTCTGCTAATTCCATATGCAAGACTGCATATGAGGAAACTACAATGGTATCTAAAAAGTGTTTGGACTCAACATTGCCACAGCCTGGAATCATTAATTTCACTCATTCCCTGCCTACAACAGGAGTTTCGATGGTGAGCACAGGCCTGTCACCACAACAAGGGTCAGCCATTCACTTTACCCACAGCCAGGCAAACACTAACAGATGCATCAGATTATGCCTGGGGGGCCCACATGGCAGGAAAATGTATTCAGAGCACATGGCCCCCAAGCCAAAGGCATCTTCACATCAATCAAAAAGAGATGCTTGCTGTACAAAATGCCCTGACAGCCTTCAAGGACCTACTTCGTCCAGGACAGCTGCTGATAAAGACGGACAATGCCACAGTCATGTGGTACATAAACAAGCAGGGGGGCACACATTCTTACCCCCTCTGCAGACAGGCCATGCTTTTGTGGAACACAGCATTGACCTTCCAAGTACACTTGCAAGCACAATTCCTGCAAGGAAAATCAAATGCTCTGGCAGACGAACTAAGCAGAAACCTCATGGATCCTCACAAGTGGAAACTAGACCCACAAATCTTCAGCATGATAACAAGGAAATGGGGATGCCCAGACATAGATATTTTGCCTCCCCTCACAACTGCCAACTTCAGAGATTCTGCACAAAGACGTATCACAAACAAGCATGGAAAGTGGATGCTTTGTCATTCAGCTGGAACAACCTTACAGTATATGCCTTTCCTCCACTGCCTCTTCTCCCCAAGGTACTACTAAAGGTCAAACAAGAGAAGCCACAAATGATACTGATTGCCCCGGATTGGCCATGCCAACACTGGTTCCCAATCCTAAGGAACTTGTCCCAAGGCCCAGCCTGGACATTGCCTCAAATTCCACATTTACTGACCCAACAAAACAATCAGATCCTGCACAGCCAACTCAGAACCCTAAATCTAGCTGCATGGCGGATAGTGTAACCTTTCGGAATACACCTCTCTCTAAAGCGGTTATGGATGTTATTTTGGAGGCCAGGAGGCCCTGTACCAGAAAATCTTATGCAGAAAAATGGAAGAGATTCTGTGCTTGGAACCAGGCACAAAGAATTGACATGATTGTTCCAAATATTCCTCAGATTTTACAATATCTAACTGAGATGCTGGACAAAAGCCTATCCTTCTCATCAATTAAGATCCATGCCTCGGCCATTTCAGCTCACTACAATACATACCCACCTATTTTTCACATCCATTGCTTAGGCAGATGTTCTTCATCTCACATTGCTGCAGTCCTTACTTATGGGTAATCCGCTGTCCTCGGTCGGCCCGAATACCAAAGTATTAGGCTGACGTCGGTCATGGGCGCCTAGATCTGACATCAGAGCGTCAGGGTATAAAGGCGCATGACCGACGTCATATCCTCAGTCTTTTTTGCCGCATGGTCCGATGCAGAAGCAGCGTTGCAAGTGCCGTTCGGCGTTCTGAAATTTTTCATTTTCGGAGTTTCAGACCGATACCAAGTTGGGCTAAGTACTGCGTTGAATATTTTTGTTTTTTCTTGCCTCAGTTTCTTACCGGATGTCAGAAAAAGTGAATAATTGTATTTCTTGTGGGAAACAGATACCGCATAGGGATTACCACTCGCTTTGTATTCCTTGTTTGGGACCGGAGCACCGTAGTGGTGTCGGTTTTGTGCTAGGTTTAATAAGCGCACTATAAAACGGAGGTTAGATTGCGCTAGGTTAGTCTTTGGCAAGAGGTGTAATTATAATATGCCGTCGGATGTTCCGACGCCCGCTTCTACTAAGAAGCGCCTAGGCAGGATGATTCGTCCATTTCGGACGCCGGACCTTTAGAAGCTACAGCTGAACAGGTGGATCCGGCTGCAGATTCTGTTGAGTCCCAGGGGGAAACTTTGATTTTACAAGATGTGGCCTCCCAGGAGGCAGGTCAGGCTGAAGGGGCCTGTCAGGCTTCTATTCTTCCTTCTATGCCTAAGGTACTTAGGCCTTCTGCTACTGTTTCTAAGGCTTCTTCTAAGGGCAGGTCTGTTTTGTCTTCCTCTGGTGTCAGTTCTGGTTCTTCAGGGTCTGTGCCTAAAAAGAACATGCTTAAAATGGCAGAGGATTTGATTACTTTAATTAGGGGTTCTATGCCCCCTCCTGATAAGAGGCCCAGGATGGAGCCAGAGTTGGAAAGTTTGGAGCAGGCCTCAGATGATTCAGAGTCCTTCTGCTGAAGACATTCAAGATTACCCGCCTTATTCTGATTCTGATGCAGAGGATTCCACTCCTTCTGCTTCTCCTCCAGAGGATTTTTCATTTTCAGAAACTTTGCATTCCATGAGGGAGCATTTTAAGTGGGAAGGACAGGATTACTCTGATTCACGGAAGAGACTTAGAGAGTTCTTGTTTTTACCACATCATAGACCCTTAGCTATACCCCCGGTTTTGGATGTTGTTTCAGATGTTTTCTCGGAAGCCTCCCTTAATCCAGATTCTGTGCCTCCTGCCCCAGTTAAACCGGACAGGTATTACAGGGTGCCTGAGGCTCATAAATATTTGTATAAGAGTCCTAGGGCGGACCCAGAAACTATTAGTCAGGGGTCTAAGGGTGTTAGAGCCTCTGTTAAGAATCCGGTTCCTCTGGATAAGGAAGCTAGAGCTTTGGATAGATGGGGTAAGAAGGTGTATACCTCTTCTACCTTAGCAATGAGAGCTTTGAACTGCCAGTTTCATATGTTGAAGTATCAGAATTTCCTTTTTTCTCAGCTAAGATCTAAAGTGGATGCTTTGGCAGAGGGCATAGAGTGTAAAGAATTGCAGAATTTAGAGCATGTTTCTGAACAGGTGGGTAAGCACTCTGCAATGTGGTTTTGATGCTTTACAGGCTTCTTCTAGGGTGGCTGCCACTGGTTCAGTTATTCGTAGGCACGCCTGGCTTAAGGATCAGAATTTGTCTGAGCATGTTAAGTCTAGAATTCTGGATGCCCCTTTACAGTCTGAAGTTTTGTTTGGTCCTCCTGTGGAGTCTGTCTTAAAGAAAATGGAAGACGAGGCTAAATCTATGCAGACTGTTAAAGATTTTTTGCAGGTACAACCTCCAAAGTTTAGTAGAAATTGGCCTACTAAGGGGTGGACGTACCCTTCTTCTGATTCTCAGCCTAGGGGTAGATCTAGGCGTGGTAGGGGCAGAGCTCAGAATACCTTCAGGCCGAGACAATGGAGTTCGCCTGCTCAATCTGCTGGTGAGGGCAGGGGCCAGTCCTTTCGTAAACAGGCCCAATGACCTGCATTTTCAGCTGCCAGATTCTTCTTGCCTGGCGGCGCCTTTGGGAGGAAAGTTGGCTCTTTTCAAGCAAAATTGGCATTTAGTCACCCAGGACAAATGGGTATTGGACGTTATAAACCGAGGTTACAAGTTTTATTTCCATACCATGCCTCCTTTCACAGGCATGCCAGACGTCCCTCCTCGGCAAAGGATAGAGGCTCACAGACAAATTTCTTTACTTCTTCAAATAGGAGCTATACAGCCAGTTCCTCTGTCAGAAGTGGGCCTAGGATTTTATTCTCGCCTGTTTTTAGTTCCAAAGAAAGGGAACATGTGGAGACCAATTTTGGATTTATCTATCCTCAACACTTACCTGGATATTCCAAAGTTCAAGATGCTGACTTTACAACAACTTTTACCTCTGTTGGGAAAAGATCATTGGATGGTTACTCTGGATCTCAAAGAGGCTTACCTTCATGTTCCTATCAGGCCCAGTTGCAGGAGGTACCTGCATTTTCGAGATGGAAATTTACATTATCAGTTCTCTGCGTTGCCCTTTGGCTTATCTACTGCGCCCAGAGTGTTCACAAAGGTTCTGGCTCCAGTGATAGCCTTTCTCAGACTAAGAGGAATACAGATTTATCCTTATTTGGACGATTGCCTGATTATTGCACAAGAAAAGGATGAACTTCTTCATTATCTACAGTATGTGATGGCAGTGTTAAGATGCCTAGGGTATTCTGTGAACGAAACAAAGTCCAGTCTAGTACCCTCTCAGGACATGTGCTTTCTGGGTGTGAGACTGAATACAGCTTCCCAGATGGCTTTTTTGACCCCGGACAAACAAAGAAGCCGTTCTCTTTATTTCCATCAAATGTCTCTACGGTCCAGGCTGACTGCAAGGACAGTCCTTCAAGCCTTGGGGTTCATGGCATCTTGTATTCTGGTGCTTCCCAATGCCAAACTGCATATGAGGAAGCTTCAATGGTATCTCAAAAATGTATGGACACAGCACTGCCAAGATCTAGACACTGTCATTCGGATAATACCTTGCATTCAGAAGGAGTTTTTGTGGTGGGCTCAGGAATGTCACCTAAACAAGGGACTCTGTGACCCGGCCAGAGGCGAGTCAGATTCTAACGACAGATGCCTCGGACAAGGCTTGGGGAGCACACCTCAATGGAAAATGGGTGCAAAACACGTGGCCTGTCAAACTCCAACATTTGCATATCAACTTGAAGGAAATGTTAGCAGTCCAGTTTGCATTGATGGCTTTCAAAGATTTACTTCACCCAGGGCAGGTGTTGATTCAAACAGACAACACTACGGTCATGTGGTACATCAACAAGCAAGGGGGAACCCATTCTTACCCTCTTTGCAGGCAAGCGATGATTCTGTGGGAAACTGCTCTCAATCTACACCTCACTCTTCAGGCAAGGTTTCTACCAGGAGCACAGAACTCCTTAGCAGATGTGTTGAGCAGACAAATAGTGGATCCTCACGAGTGGAAATTGGATCCTCATGTATTTCAAAGGTTGACAGTGATGTTCTTCATCTCACATTGCTGCAGTCCTTACACTTGGGTAGTCCGCTGTCCTCGGTCGGCCCGAATATCAAAGTATAAGGCTGACGTCGGTCAGGGCGCATTTGACTGACATCAGGACGTCAGGGTACAAATGCGCATGACCGACGTCATATCCTCAGTCTTTTTTGCCGCATGGTCCGATGCAGAAGCAGCATTGCAAGTGCCGGTTGGCGTTCTGAGATTTTTCGATTTAGAAGTTTCAGACCGAGTTCAAAGTTGGCTAAGTACCCGTTGGGAATATTTTAGTTTTTCTTGCCTCAGTCATTTACGGATGTCAGAAAAAGTCAATAATTGCATTTCTTGTGGGAAACAGATACCGCATAGAGATTATCATACTTTATGTATTCCTTGCTTAGGGCCTGAGCATGACGTTGTTGGCTGTCGCTCTTGTGCTAGATTTAATAAACGCACTATAAAGAGAAGGTTGGATTGTGCAAGGTTAGTCTTTGGGAAGCGGTGCAACTATGAAATGCCGTCGGATGCTCCGGCCCGCTTCTTCAAGAAGCGCAAGGACAAGGCAGTTAAACCTAGGCTAGAAGAACCGCCTGTACCGGACGCGGTTCTTTAGAGGTGTCGGTGGAGCCGGGTGGCTCCACCGGAGGTTTCTGTGTTCCCAGGGTGAGACCTTATTATTGCAAGATGTGGCCTCTCAGGAGACAAGTCAGGCTGAGGGGCTTCTCAGGTTACTATACTCCCTCCCTTCCTAAGGTGGCTAGGCCTCTCCTTCTCTTTCAAAGGCTTCTCCCAGGGGCAGGCCAGGTTTAGCTTCAGTTGGTGTTACCCTAGCTCTTCAGGTACTGTGCCCAAGAAGCATATGCTTAAAATGGCTGAAGATTTGATTACTTTGATTAGGGTTCTATGCCCCTCCTGATAAGAGACCTAGGGTGGAGCCTGAGCTGGGGGTTTTGAGCAGGCTTCAGATGTTTCAGAGTCTTCGGCTGAAGACTTGCAGGAGTACTCTCCTTATTCTGATTCTGATGTGGATGATTCTACTCCTTCTGCTACTCCCCCTGAAGATTTTTCTTTTTCAGAAACTCTTCATTCCATGAGGGAGCATTTTAAGTGGGAAGGTCAGGACTTCTCTGATTCCAGGAAAAGGCTTAGGGAATTTCTGTTTTTACCCCAGCATAGGCCTTTGGCTATACCTCCTGTTTTGGATGTAGTGGAAGATGTTTTTACAGAGGCTTCTCTTAATCCTGATTCTTTGCCTCCTGCTCCTGTTAAGCCGGATAGGTATTACAGGGTGCCTGAAGCTCATAAAAGATTCCTGGAGTTCATAAACTCAAATGCCATGGAACAACTAGTCACCATCCCCACAAGAGGAGAAAACATACTTGATCTCATCATCACGAACATGGGATCAAAATGTTCAACACGAAGTATACCCCACTGGTGAGATCAGATCATAAACTAATCTCTGGAGGTCCTCATCCGCCCCACCTGAAACAAAAGACCACAGTGAAAAACTTCTCAAAGCCGATTTCACACTTCTAAAACTAGTGTGGTCTCCTTTACCCCTGAGCCAGTGGTAAACATTACTCAAACCGCTGAATCACTTACAAATGCCTTCTACCAGCACCTACAGGACTGCATGGATCAGGCAATCCCAAACAAAACTAAGACTCTCTGTACCAAAGGCAGCCTTCCAGTCTGGTGGACCCCAGCCATAAACAAGCTCTACAACAAAAGGAGGAAGCTACTACAAGATAGAGCAAAATCCTTGAAAGGTAAGACACCTTTGATCATTATAAGTAAAAACTAAGAGCTCTCATAAAATCATCCAAGGCAAATTTTGAGAGAAAAATCGCCAAGGACTCTAAAGAGAATCATAAGGCCTTCTTTAGCTATGTTAGAAACCTAGGAGGAAACTCCCAGATATGCTCAGAATTAGTTCAAAATGATGTGAAAATTACTGAACCTACACACATTGCCAACATACTGGCTGACAGGTTCAGTGCAAACTTCTCCCTCCCCAAAAGGAGAGATATCTATTCCAGAGGATTGTAGCCCCCAAACATCTCCAACGCCCAGGTGAGAACTGCCTCACTAAGGCAAAAACACAGCATCCATGGGACCGGATGGTGTCCCGCTGTGTGCTTCATGAACTCAATGAGGAATTAAACCCACAGTTAGGACAGCTGTTTAATCTTAGCCTCACCTCAGGATACATACTCAAGGAGTGGCGCACTGTGGTCCCACTTCATAAGGCGGTGCCTCCACAGACCCTGGAAATTACCGCCCATTAGCTTGACAAGCCTTATCTGCAAAGCCATGGAGAGGATCATAATGGAACTCATAAATAAAGACATAGGGAACTTGCAGACTTTGGATCCAACTCAGTTTGGCTTTGTCAAAGGCAGATCCTGCCTCTTAAACTTGGTTGACTTTTTCGAGACAGTCACCAAGGCCATTGATGAGGAAAGGCAGTCCATACAGCCTACCTCGACCTGGCAAAGGCCTTGACACAATACCCCACTCAGGTATCATCGAAAAACTCATCAGCTTGAATGTAAACCCATACATCACAAGATGGGTTGCAAACTGGCTAAGTGACAGAACCCACAGGGTCAGAGTTGCTGGAGCCATGTCAGACTCAAAGCCTGTCACAAGTGGTGTCCCACAGGGCTCAGTCCTGGGTCCACTCTTGTTCGGCATCTACTTTTCTGAAGTACAAGCAAACACAGGAGGGTTATGGCTGACAAAGTTTGCAGATGACTGCAAACTGCGCCATAGTCGAAACACATCTGACACAGATATCCTCCAGAAGGGCCTCACAGAAATGGATAACTGGTGCCAGAGCCATGGCCTGAAGTTAAGCCAAAAATGCATAGTCATACCCTTTGGGAAAAACAAGGCTACCCTAGCTACCATATAGGTGGCAATCCACTGAGCACAGAAAAAGTCATCAGAGATCTGGGGACCCAGGTTGACAGTAGCCTTCGTTTGACACTCATGTTGCTAAAGTAGTTAGGAAAACCTTCTATATCACCCACCTGATCATGAAGGATTCACATCTAGATCAAGGGAGGTCATCGTCCCCTGTACTCATCACTTATTAGACCTATGATTGAGTACAATGCCCGTTCGAATGTATCTGACCAGACACCTGCTGCAGCTTGAAAGGCCCAAAGTTCCTCACCAAAAGGATAAAGGGTCTCAAAATATGTCTTATGCTGCCCGACTGAAAGAACTCCAGCTCTATTCAGTATCATACCGCTTGCTCAGAGGTGACCTGTGCCTGACCTATAAGGCCATGTCAAACCCAGATTTGATGAATATGCTTCACCTCAAAAATCTAGATCCTCAGAACCACAAGGCGGAGACTTAAACCTTGACACGGTTATAAATAGAATGTGCTGGAGGGACAGATTCATCACCCAGAGACTCCCTATGCTGTGGAACAAAATCCGCCTACATGTGAGGCAGAGCACCTCTCTGGTCTTGTTCAAGAGGAATCTTGACCAATGGATGGGAGATTGCAGATATACCCCAGGGATTACTTCAGCGTCACTGCTTGACAGAGGCACAGCAAAATGATAGGCATAGTTTTTATTCAAACTAAAGGGGTGGCGAAAGCCACATAACTATGGGCTAGGCTTATAAATGCCCTTGGGCAGATAGCCTAGTATGAACCTATGAACCTATGAACCTATAAGTATCTTTTTAAGAGTCCTAGGGCAGACCCAGAAACTGTTAGCCAGGGGCCTAAAGGTGTTAAGGCTTCTGTTGTTAAAAATCCAGTTCCTGCAGACAAGGTGGCTAGGGCCTTGGATAGATGGGGAAAGAAAGTCTATACTTCTTCCACTCTTGCTATGAGGGCTCTGAATTGCCAGTTTCACATGTTGAAATACCAAAACTATCTCCTTTCACAATTGAAGTCTAAGGTTGATGCTCTGGCAGTAGGTATTGATTGTAAAGAGTTGCAAGATTTAGTGCATGTTTCTGAACAGGTGGGTAAGCATTCTTTGCAATGTGGTTTTGATGCTGTACAGGCCTCGTCTAGGGTGGCTGCCACTGGGTCAGTTCTTCGCAGGCATGCCTGGCTGAGGGATCAGAATTTGTCTGAACATGTTAAAACAAGGATTTTAGATGCTCCTTTACAATCTGACGTGTTGTTTGGTCCTCCTGTTGAGACAGTTTTAAAGAAAGTGGAAGACAAGGCTAAGTCTATGCAGACTGTTAAACATTTGTTGCAGGTCCAGCCGCCAAAGTTTAGTAGAAATTGGCCTACTAGAGGGTGGACGATCCTTCTTATGATTCCCAGTCTAGGGGTAGATCTAGACGTGGTAAGGGCAGAGCTCAGGGCTCTTTCAGGCCTAGAACAGGAGTTCTCCTGCACAGGCTTCGGTGAGGGCAGGGGTCAGTCCTTCGTAAGCAGACCCAATGACCTACCTTTTCAGCTGCCAGAGCCTGCTCTGCTGGCAGCACCTTTGGGAGGAAGATTGGCACTTTTCAAAGAAAATTGGAGTTTAATTACCCAGGACAGATGGGTATTGGATATCATACACCACGGCTACAGGTTTTATTTCCATACCTTGCCTCCTTTCAAAGGCATGCCAGACGTTCCTCCTCAACAAAGAATAGAGGCTCACAAACAAGTTTCTCTGTTGCTCCAACTAGGGGCCATACAGCCGGTCCCTCTGCCAGAAGTGGGCCTAGGATTTTATTCTCGCCTGTTCCTAGTACCAAAGAAGGGGAACACGTGGAGACCAATTTTGGATTTATCTATCCTCAACACTTATCTGGACATTCCCAAGTTCAAAATGTTGACGTTGCAGCAGCTTTTACCTCTGCTGGGCAAAGATCATTGGATGGTAACTTTGGATCTCAAGGAGGCTTACCTTCATGTTCCTATCAGACTAAGTTGCAGAAAGTATCTGCGTTTTCGAGCTGGGACTTCTCACTATCAGTTCTCTGCATTGCCCTTTGGCTTATCTACTGCGCCCAGAGTGTTCACGAAAGTTCTGGCTCCAGTGATAGCTTTCTTCAGACTAAAAGGAATACAGATCTATCCTTATTTGGACGACTGCCTAATTCTGGCTCAAGGAAGGGAAGAGCTTCTTCATCATTTGGAATATGTGATAGCAGTGCTAAGATGCCTAGGGTATTCTGTGAACGAAATAAAGTCCAGTCTAGTACCCTCTCAAGACATGTGCTTTCTGGGTGTGAGACTGAATACAGCATCCCAGATGGCCTTTTTAACCCCGGACAAACAAAAGAGTCTGTCCCTTTACTTTCATCAACTATCTCATCAGTCCGGGCTGACTGCAAGGACAGTCCTTCAAGCCTTAGGGTTCATGGCATCTTGTATTCTGGTGCTTCCCAATGCCAAACTGCATATGAGGAAGCTACAATGGTATCTCAAAAATGTATGGACACAGCACTGCCAGGATCTGGACACTGTCATTCAAATAATACCTTGCATTCAAAAGGAATTTTTGTGGTGGGCTCAGGAATGTCACCTAAACAAGGGACTCTCTGTGACCCGGCCAGAGGCGAGTCAAATTTTAACGACAGATGCCTCAGGCAAAGCTTGGGGAGCTCATCTAAATGGAAAGTGGATACAAAACAAGTGGCCTGTCAGACTGCAACATCTACATATCAACATGAAGGAGATGTTAGCAGTCCAGTTTGCATTAATAGCTTTCAAGGAATTACTTCTTCCAGGACAGGTGTTGATTCTAACAGACAACACAACTGTCATGTGGTACATCAACAAGCAAGGGGGAACGCATTCTTATCCTCTATGCATGCAAGCAATGATTTTGTGGGAGACTGCTCTCAGTTTACAGCTCAATCTTCAGGCAAGGTTTCTGCCAGGAGCACAGAACTCCTTAGCAGATGTGTTGAGCAGACGAATTATGGATCCCCACGAGTGGAAATTGGATCCTCATGTATTTCAGAAATTGACAGTGTCATGGGGAACTCCAGACATAGATCTGTTCGCTTCTCCACTAAACCATCAGCTGCCAAAGTTTTGCACAAAAAGGTATCATCCCACAGCTTGGAGAGTGGATGCTCTTTCTTTCAATTGGAGCAGTCTTCATGTGTATGCCTTTCCACCTCTGCCTCTCCTCCCAAAGGTACTTCTAAAGGTCAGACAGGACAAGCCAAGGATGATTTTAATAGCTCCAGATTGGCCTCGACAGCACTGGTACCCATTACTGAGAAGTCTAGTACAGAAGCCTCCATGGCCTTTGCCTTCGATTCCGCACCTGTTGTCACAGGAGGACAGCCATTTGCTCAATGTCAAGCTTCACTCTCTGCACCTGACAGCCTGGCATATTCTGTTTTGAACCATAGTGGGCCTCCACTTCCTCAGCAAGTTTTGAATGTTATTTTGGAAGCTAGGAGGCCTAGTACAAGGAAAGTGTACGCAGATAAATGGAAGAGATTTTTATTTTGGAGTGCAGCAAAAGATTTTGATGTTTCTGGGCCTAATTTGAGTGTGGCTCTTCAATATCTTACTGAGTTACTGGACAAAGGTTTGTCTTTCTCTTCTATTAAGGTTCATGCTGCAGCAATTTCGGCTCACTATGATTGTGACCCACCATTGTTTTCTCATCCTTTGTTCAAGCAATTTCTTAGAGGGGCAAAGAATATAAGACCCCCAAAGCTCCTGCTCCTGCTTGGGATCTCAATTTTGTGTTGGAGAAACTCACTCTACAACCTTTTGAGCCTGCAGCTACTGCTGAGTTGAAATATTTATCATGGAAGACTGCTTTTTGTTGGCCATTACCTCTGCAAGAAGGGTTTCTGAATTACAGGCCCTTATGGCGGTTGAGCCTTTCTTGATTTTCCATAAGGATAGGGTATCATTACGCACTAATCCTTCCTTTATGCCTAAGGTGGTTTCTAGTGTGGCTTTAAACCAAACTATTCATTTGCCTACTTTTATGCAAATCCCCAAAATAAAGGGGAAAAGATTTTGCACACTTTAGATGTTCACAGGCAGTTGCGTTATTATTTGGACAGAACTAAAGGGTTCAGGCAGTCTCAGCAGTTGTTTGTTTCTTTTGCTTTGAGTTCTCAGGGCAAGCCTGTGTCAAAACAAACTATTTCTAAGTGGATTGGGTTTTGCATTGCTTTCTGTTATTCCCATCATGGCAAGGAGATTCCAGCTGGGATTAGGCCTCATTCCACTAGAGCTACTGCCACTTCAACAGCTTTTTTGAGGTGAGTGGCAACCAAGGATATTTTGGAGGCAGCTACTTGGAGTTCTGTGCATACTTTCTCTAGGCATTATCACCTGCCACTTTACTCTAAGTCCAGGGCTGGTTTTGCCACTGCTGTTTTGCAGGGCATTTTGGCAGCTCCTGCTTCCTTGTAGTTAGCCATACTCCCTTACCTCTGCTTTGGGATTCTACCCAAGTGTAAGGACTGCAGCAATGTGAGATGAAGAACATAGTACAGTTTTGTACCTACCATAAATGTAGATGTTCGAAGATCCACATTGCTGCAGTCCAGTTTACCCTCCCTCCTTCCCCTCTGTAGTTAGAGGTGGTTGTGTGGGTTGGGTTGTACATATTGTGTATATTGTATATATTTTGTACATATAGTTAGTGCAAGGGTGGTTGGTTGGTTGTTTGCTGTCTTTTGGTTTTGACCTTTATTTTTAGGGTCTTCTGACATCTCGGGCAAGAAAAGACTCAGGATATCACGTCCGGTCATGCGCATTTGTACCCTGACGTCCTGATGTCAGTCAAATGCGCCCTGACCGACGTCAGCCTTATACTTTGATATTCGGGCCGACCGAGGACAGCGGACTACCCAAGTGTAAGGACTGCAGCAATGTGGATCTTCGAACATCTACATTTATGGTAGGTACAAAACTGTACTTTATGGGGAACTCCAGACATAGATCTGTTCGCTTCTCCACTAAATTACCAGTTGCCAAAGTTTTGCACAAAAATGTTTCATCACACAGCTTGGAAGGTGGACGCTCTATCATTCAGTTGGAACAATCTGCATGTATATGCCTTTCCACCTCTGCCTCTTCTTCCCAAAGTACTTTTGAAAGTCAGACAAGACAAGCCAACCATGATTTTGATAGCACCGGATTGGCCTCGACAACACTGGTACCCACTACTGAGGAGTTTAGTACGAGAACCTCCATGGCCTCTGCCTTTGATTCCGCACCTTCTGTCACAAGAGGACAGTCACTTCCTCAATGTCAAGATTCAGTCTCTGCATCTAACAGCCTGGCATATTCTGTTTTAGATTCTGGAGGGTCTCAGCTTCCACAACAAGTTTTGAATGTTATTTTGGAGGCCAGGAGGCCTAGTACCAGGAAAGTTTACGCTGATAAATGGAGGAGATTTTTTATTTGGAGCAAAGGGAAGGACTTTGATGTCTCCAAACCTGAATTAAGTGTTGCTCTTCAATATCTTACTGAATTATTGGACAAGGGTTTGTCTTTCTCCTCGATAAAGGTCCATGCTGCAGCCATTTCTGCTCACTATGATTGTGACCCTCCTTTATTCTCTCATCCTTGGTTTAAGCAATTTCTTAGAGGGGCAAAGAATATAAGACCCCCACGGAGAGCTCCTACTCCTGCTTGGGATCTCAATTTTGTGTTGGAAAAACTTGCTCTACAACCTTTTGAGCCTGCAGCTACTGCCGACTTAAAGTATTTGTCATGGAAAACTGCTTTTTTGTTGGCCATTACCTCTGCAAGACGGGTTTCTGAATTACAGGCCCTCATGGCAGTGGAGCCTTTCTTGATTTTTCATAAGGATAGGGTATCTTTGCGTACTAATCCTTCCTTTATGCCTAAGGTGGTTTCTAGTGTGGCCTTAAATCAAGCTATTCATTTGCCTACTTTTTATGCAAACCCCCAAAATAGAGGGGAGAAAATTTTGCATACTTTGGATATTCACAGGCAGTTGCGTTATTATTTGAGCAGAACCAAGGAGTTCAGACAGTCTCAGCAGTTGTTTGTTTCTTTTGCTTTGAGTTCACAGGGTAAACCTGTTTCAAAACAAACTATTTCTAAATGGATTGGGTTTTGTATTTCTTTCTGTTATTCCCATCATGGTAAGGAGATTCCTGCTGGAATCAGGCCTCATTCCACTAGGGCTACTGCTACTTCTACGGCCTTTCTAAGGGGGGTAGCTACAAAAGACATTTTGGAGGCAGCTACTTGGAGTTCAGTGCATACCTTTTCTAAGCATTACCACCTTCCTCTTTATTCTAAGTCTAGGGCTGGATTTGCCACTGCAATTTTACAGGGCATTTTAGCGGCCCCTAATGCTTTATGATTTTTTTACCATCCTCCCTATCCCGTTGCTTTGGGATTCTACCCATAAGTAAGGACTGCAGCAATGTGAGATGAAGAACATAGTACAGTTTTGTACCTACCATAAATGTAGATGTTCGAAGATCCACATTGCTGCAGTCCAATTTACCCTCCCTCCTTCCCCACTGTGGTTTGACATGGTGCTATGCTTTAGGTGATGGTTGTTGTTGGGCATGTTTTCTTGGAGGTATTCTGTTTTTGGCTGTGGCCTTTCTGGTTTAGTCTTCTGACATCTGGGGCAAGAAAAGACTGAGGATATGACGTCGGTCATGCGCCTTTATACCCTGACGCTCTGATGTCAGATCTAGGCGCCCATGACCGACGTCAGCCTAATACTTTGGTATTCGGGCCGACCGAGGACAGCGGACTACCCATAAGTAAGGACTGCAGCAATGTGGATCTTCGAACATCTACATTTATGGTAGGTACAAAACTGTACTTTCCTCAGGGGGGGCAAAAACATAAGACCTCCAAGGAGAGCACCAATACCTGCATGGGACCTCAATTTTGTCTTGGAAAAACTCACACTGCCTCCTTTCGAACCAGCCAATACAGCTGAGATAAAATTCTTATCATGGAAAACAGCTGTGCTCCTAGCAATAACTTCAGCAAGAAAAGTCTCAGAGTTACAGGCTTTAATGGCTGTGGAACCTTTTATTATCTTCCATCCGGACAGGGTTTCTCCAAGGACAAACCCAACATTTATGCCTAAGGTAGTGTTCAGTGTGGCTCTTAACCAAACCATTCATTTGCCTACTTTTTACCCAAACCTGCAGAATAAAGGGGAGAGACTTTTGCATTCTTTGGACATACACAGCTGCGCTTCTACTTGGACAAAACTAAAGCTTTCAGAAAGACTGAGCAATTTTTACTGGCATATGGTGCAGGATCACAAGGAAAGGCTATCTCAAAGCAGACTATTTCAAAATGGATAGGACACTGCATTCGTTTCTGCTATTCACAACATGGCAAGTCAGTGCCTAAGGGCATTAGACCACATTCTACCAGGGCAGGCGCCACCTCAGCAGCCTTCCTCAGAGGAGTACCAACCAAGGATATTTTGGAGGCTGCAAGTTGGACTTCACTGCACAGTTTTACTAAGCACTACCACTTAACTCTTTACTCTAAATCCAGAGCAGGCTTTGCCACTGCAGTTCTGCAGGGCCTTATACCCACTCCTGATTCTGTTTAGACCCAGCCGCCCAACCTCAGCTTTGGGATTCAACCCAAGTGTAATGACTGCAACAGTGAAACAAGATGAACATAGCACAGTTGTGTACCTACCATAAATGTAGATGTTCTAGTGTATTCAGTGTTGCAGTCCAGGTTACCCACCCACCATCCCCCTTTCTTTGCTGGGACTTATGTGTACTTCTTTATCCTATACAACCTATGTGGTGCATTTGCTTGTAGATGAAGGTATTGTTTATTTTAGTGCATGCTTTTATAAGCAATGTTTTTTAGCCTGCCCTTTTGGGGGCACCTGACATATGGGGCAAGAAAAACTGAAGAAAATGGCGTCTGCTGCATCTTTTATACCCCTGGCGCACTGACATCAGGGAAGAGGCGACAGCAACCGACGACAGACCAGGACTTTGGAATTCAGGCCGACTGCGGGTAGCCTGCCAGCAGGATAACCCAAGTGTAATGACTGCAACAGTGAATACACTCTCACATCTACATTTATGGTAGGTACACAACTGTACTTTTCATGGTCGCTGTCATGTAGTTTATCAGTGTAGGGTGTATCTTTTACATTTTTAAGCACACTTTTATCCACGAATGTGGGATATTGTTAGATGCTTTTTTGCTGTCAATCCATGCCCTACTTAGATTTTTCACATTTTTACAGTTCTGTACTATGACTTTAACAACAAATGATCCTTTGTTCCATGACTTTCTTTTATTGCCCTTTTGTTCTTTTGCCATAATTGAGTGACTATAAACTCTGTCTGCATCAGTTCCAGTGTATAGTTTATACATTGTCGGAAGGCAAGTTATTGGCCTGTACTTTTTAGGGTAGCTTGCAGGTTCACTCTTATGTAGGAGCATTGTTTTTCCTGTTAGCCAGGTTGGTATCTGTTTGGTGTGCACATATAAATAGATGTTCATCGTGTTTCACTGCTGCAGTCATTACACTTGGGTTATCCTGCCGTCAGGCGGTCCCGCAATCGGCCAGAGTTCCAAAGTCTTGGTCCGGCGTCGGTTGCTATCGCTTCTTCCCTGACATCAGTGCGCCAGGGGTATACAAGATGCAGCCGACACCATTTTCGTCAGTCTTTCTTGCCACGCGGTGCCCGAAACAAAAGCAGTTCACAAGTGCCGGTTGGCCGACTCATGAGATTTTCAATTTGAATTTCAGAACCGAAGTCTTCAATAAAGCGAAGTACCCCATTGGGGAAACGTTTTCTTGCCTCAGACTGATGTCAGTAAAAGTTAATAATTGTATTTCTTGTGGGAAGCAAATACCTCATAAGGATTTTCATTCTTACTGTATTCCATGCCTAGACCCAGACAACGACGTCACTAGTTGTCGTTTTTGTGCTATATTTAACAAGCGCACAATTAAACTTCGGTTTGACTTTGCTCGACATTACTGTGGCCGAAGGTTCAATTATACCATGCCGTCGGAACAACCGACAACCGGAATACACAAAAAACGCAAAGACAAGGATAAAGACAGGCATCTGAGGCCCAAAACTGACGATGAAGCCTCTTCTAGGCGAGTCGCCGGTTCTCAGTGAGGCGCTTTCGCAGCCCCTGACACCTGCTACCTCAGGGCCACAGGCTGACTCCCACGTGGAGATGGCTAGGCCTATGGAAACTAACCCCTCAGATGGGTCCGGAGCCGCTGAGCAGGCATCGGCTTTTGAGGGTGTTTTCAGACCTTCACAGCTTACCATTAAAACTACAGCCAAGTCTAAAACTCCATTAAAGACAAAGAAGCAAGTACAGCATTCACCTGGACAGGCCTCCATGCCTAAAAAACAGATGCTCAAAATGACCGAAGACTTAATTACTCTGTTCAGGGGTTCCCATCCCCCTCCTGATAAAAGGGCTAGGCAGGATACAGACTATGATTCCTCTGGCCAGGTTTCCATTTCTTCTGATTCCTCTTCAGACCAGGGATACTCTTTGCCCCCATATGAGGATTCTGATGCTGAAGAATCAATTCCTTCAGCCTCTCCTCCTGAAGATTACTCTTTTGGGGAAACTTTACATACCATGAGGGAGCATTTCCATTGGGAGGGCCAGGATTACTCAGAATCCAAGAAAAGGCTCAGAGACTTTCTTTTATTGCCTCAGCACAGGCCCGTTGCTATTCTGCCAGTGTTAGATATTGTGGATGATGTGTTCTCTGAATCCAGTTTAAATCCTGATTCTTTGCCTCCTGCTTCAGTCAAATCAGACAGGTACTACAGTGTCCCTGACTCTTACAAATTTCTTTATAAAAACCCTGTTGCTGACCCAGAAACTATTTCTCAGGGTCTTAAAGGGGTAAAGGCTTCCACGGCTAAAAATACAGATGTTAAGTTGTCTATCTCGCCTTCATTCTTGCTGGATGGGTTCGGAGCCGACCTCGGCTCCGACTCGGCCACTCTAAAAGCTCGAGAGTTGGTTCCACCGGCTCAAGGCTCCCCTTATATCCCACAATGCTAGGCGTGAGTTACCTCAGATCTCGTTTGCCGCTACAGCGATCGAGGTGTGTTTTCTACCGGCTCCAGGTTAGTGAAAGTTAGACTAGTTAAATTCTTTAGACTTAAGCTAGCTTAGTGTATTTTTCTTTCCCCTTAGTGTAGTGGATATTATCCCTTCTATCTTTTATCCAGCCCCCTTTTTTTCTAAAGAACTTGTAGTTCTTTCCCTAAGGCCTTCGGGCCCTTCCTTCCCTATCCTTAGGGTGTGTATGTGTTTGATTAGGGAGTTTTAACTTAACTTACCTTTAGTTTAAATAATTTCCTTTGAACCCCTATCAGTGTAATCTGTGTGTGTGTGTTTTCTGTGTGTGATTACACTTCGGTTCCTTGAGTATGTCCAAGGATACAAAGGTCTCAGGCTTCAAGAAGTGTGACTCGTGCTGTCAGAAAATGTCTCTGACAGACGGTCACACTTCTTGTGTGTATTGCCTGGGACCTTTACACCTGCAGGACTCTTGTGCTGTATGCCATGGCTTCAGCCCTAGAGTCCTGCAGGAGAGAAAAAATAAACTCATTTTGAGGGGTTTGATTGCCGAAGGTTCCCTTTCTGTGTCATCGGGAAACCTTCTAAGGCTTCCAAGACCTCGGCTCCAGCTTCAGAGTCGAGGCCTAAGGCTTCGGTTTGCTTCATCGGCTCCGCTGGAGCCATGAGTCTTTGACTGCAGTATCTGTGGTTTCCTGCCCGCCGGAGCCGAGGCATTAGAGATCTGAGTCGGCTCCGATCAGACCATCGGAGCCGACATCTAGAAAGAGATCGAGGTCACCGTCCCTTGGCTCCGTTCATTCGGCTCCAGCGTCTCCCTGCTGTCTGAACGGAGCCTCAGATCTCACTCCTCCAGGTCATCGAGGCTCTCAGATCACGACCTCCAGAGGGTAGTGAGTAGACTTTGAAGTCTGAGGCACTGGCCCAAATGCTCCAGAGTCCGACTCATCAGTCGATGCCTCAACTTGTTCCAATAAATTCCTCCTCCGACTCCTTTGAGCTCGGCCGGGCCTCGACCGAGACTGTGGTAGCCGAGCCGATACAATTGTCTTCGGCTGCCGTCGTCGATTTCTTCTTTTGAAGAATCTCGGCCGGCTTCCCTCGGCTCCGAGGGTGAGTGGCATCGACCCTTGTCCGACCCCTCTCCCTCTCGGTGCTTGGCTGGTGAGTTCGGCTCGACATCGGCCTCGGAGCCATCTCTGTCGGTGCCGAGGGAGGTTCTCAGCTTCGAGCGGGACCTCTGGCTCTGCCGACAGGGGTGCGCTCGAGGTCATGCGGAGTGTGTTGGAACCTTGTTCGACTCCACAGTCGGCTCCGTCCGCCCTCTTCGGTGCCTTTGATGTTCTTCGCTCCTTGCTGCAGTCCTGACAATTGTATAGTCCGCGCCCCAGTCGGCCCGAATACCAGAGTATAAGGCTGACGCCGGTCATGGCGCTTAGACTGACAGTACGCCAGGGTACTAATGCGCATGACCGACGCCATTCCTCAGTCTTTTTGCCGCATGGTCCGATGCAGAAGCAATTTGCGAGTGCAGGTTGGCGTTCTGAGATTTTCCCGAAACCGGAGTTTCAGACTGAATACAGAGTTGGCTAAGTAACCCCGTAGAACATTTTGGTTTTTCTTGCCTCAGTATTTAACCGGATGTCAGAAAAAGTGAATAACTGTATTTCTTGTGGGAAGCAGATACCGCATAGGGATTATCATACTTTGTGTATACCTTGTTTAGGGCCTGAGCACGACGTTGTTGGTTGCCGCTCTTGTGCTAGATTTAACAAGCGCACTATTAAGAGGAGGCTTGATTGTGCTAGGTTAGTGTTTGGGAAGCGTTGCAATTATATGCCGCCGGATACTCCACGCCTGCTTCATCTAAGAAGCGCAAGGACAAAACAGTGAAGTCTAGGGGTGAGGAACCGCAGTCCCGGACGCCGGTCCTTTAGAAGGCTCAGGGGAGCCAGAGGTTTTGCCAGGAGTCTCTATGGAGTCTCAGGCAGATACTTTACTGTTACAGGATGTGCCCTCTCAGGAGGTAGGCCAGGCTGAGGGGCTTCTCAGGCAACTGTTCTTCCCTCTCTTCCCAAGGTAGTTAGGGCCTCTCCTTCTGTTGCCAAAGCTTCTTTAGGAAGGCCAAGTTCAGCTTCTGTAGGGGCTTCTCCTAGCATTTCGGCTCTGTGCCTAAGAAACATATGCTTAAAATGGCAGAAGATTTGATTACTCTGATTAGAGGTTCTATGCCCCACCTGATAAGAGGCCTAGGGTGGAACAGGAGTTTGATAGTTTTGAACAGTGTTCACAGGCTTCAGAGTCTTCTGTGGAAGACTTGCAAGAGTTTCCTACTTATTCTGATTCTGATGTGGATGATTCCACTCCTTCAGCTTCTCCTCCTGAGGATTTTTCATTTTCAGAGACTCTTCACTCCATGAGGGAGCACTTTAAATGGGAAGGCCAAGATTACTCTGACTCAGAAAAGGCTTAGGGAATTCTTGTTTTGCCCCAGCATAGGCCCTTAGCTATTCCTCCGTGTTGAATGTGGTGGAGGATGTTTTGCAGAGGCTTCTCTGAACCCTGATTCCTTGCCTCCTGCTCCTGTTAAGCCTGATAGGTATTATAGGGTGCCAAGCTCATAAGTATTTGTTTAAGAGTCCCAGGGCGGACCCAGAAACTGTTTCTCAAGGGCCTAAAGGTGTTAAAGCTTCTGTGGTTAAAAATCCTGTACCCTCTGATAAAGAGGCAAGGGCTTTGGATAGGTGGGGTAAGAAAGTATATACTTCTTCCACTCTAGCCGTGAGGGCGTTGAATTGTCAGTTTCATGTGCTGAAATATCAGAATTATCTCCTTTCACAATTGAAATCTAAGGTGGATGCTTTGAAGGTATTGAGTGTAAAGAATTGCTGGATTTGGTTCATGTGTCTGAACAAGTGGGTAAGCATTCTTTGCAGTGTGGTTTTGATGCGTTCAGGCCTCCTCGAGGGTGGCTGCTACTAGTTCTGTTCTTCGAGACATGCATGGTTGAAGGATCAGAATTTAGCTGAGCATGTTAAGACCAGGATTTTGGATGCTCCTTTACAGTCTGATGTGTTGTTTGGACCGCCTGTGGAAGCAGTTTTAAAGAAAATGGAGGACAAAGCTAAGTCTATGCAGACTGTTAAAGATTTTTGCAGGTGCAGCCTCAGTTTAGTAGAAATTGGCCTGCTAAGGGGTGGACGATCCTGCTTATGGTTCCCAGTCTAGGGTAGGTCTAGACGTGGTAGGGGCAGGGCTCAAGGTTGCAGGAGCCTCAGATCAGACAGTTCACCTGCTCAGACTTCTGGTGAGGGCAGGGGTCAGTCCTTTCGTAAGCAGAACCAATGACCTGCCTTTTCAGCTGCCAGTGGACCTCGCCTGGCAGCTCCTTTGGGAGGAAGATTGTCTCTTTTCAAAGAAAATTGGGATTTAATCACTCAAGACAGATGGGTGCTGGATATCATTCATCACGGGTACAGATTTTATTTCCACACAATGCCCACTTTCAAAGGCATGCCAGATGTTCCTCCTCCACAAAGAAAAGAGGCTCACAAGCAAGTTTTTCAGTTACTCCAGATAGGGCTATTCAGCCAGTCCCTGTGTCAGAAAGGATTTTATTCTCGCCTGTTCCTAGTACCAAAGAAGGGGAACACGTGGAGACCAATTTTGGATTTATCTATCCTCAACACTTATCTGGACATTCCCAAGTTCAAGATGTTGACGTTACAGCAGCTGTTACCTCTGCTGGGCAAGGATCACTGGATGGTAACTTTGGATCTCAAGGAAGCTTACCTTCATGTGCCCATAAGGCTAAGTTGCAGAAAGTATCTGCGGTTTCAACTGGAAATTTTCATTATCAGTTCTCTGCATTGCCCTTTGGCTTATCTACTGCCCAGAGTATTCACAAAGGTTCTGGCTCCAGTGATAGCTTACTTCAGGCTTCAAGGCATTCAAATTTATCCTTACTTGGACGACTGCCTGATTCTGGCTCAAGAAAAGGAACACCTTCTACAGCATCTGGAATATGTCATAGCAGTGCTAAGATGCCTAGGGTATTCTGTGAACGAAATAAAGTCCAGTCTAGTACCCTCTCAAGACATGTGCTTTCTGGGTGTGAGACTGAATACAGCAGCCCAGATGGCCTTTTAACCCCGGACAAATAAAAGAGTCTGTCACTTTACTTCCACCAACTATCTCATCAGTCCGTGCTGACTGCAAGGACAGTCCTTCAAGCATTAGGGTTCATGGCATCTTGTATTCTGGTGCTTCCCAATGCCAAACTGCATATGAGGAAGCTGCAATGGTATCTGAAAAATGTATGGACACAGCACTGCCAAGATTTGGACACTGTCATTCAAATAATACCTTGCCTTCAAAAGGAATTCTTGTGGTGGGCTCAGGAATGTCACCTAAACAAGGGACTCTCTGTGACCCGCCAGAGGCGAGTCAGATTTTAACGACAGATGCCTCGACACTGCTTGGGGAGCTCATCTAAATGGAAAGTGCATACAAGACAAGTGGCCTGCCAGACTACAGCATCTACATATCAACATGAAGGAGATGTTAGCAGTCCAGTTTGCATTGATGGCGCTCAAGGAGTTACTTCTTCCAGGGCAGGTGTTGATTCTGACAGACAACACAACTGTCATGTGGTACATCAACAAGCAAGGGGAACACATTCTTATCCTCTATGCAGGCAAGCAATGATTTTATGGGAGACTGTTAAGCCTGCAACTGACTCTTCAGGCAAGGTTTCTGCCAGGAGCACAGAACTCTAGCAGATGTATTAAGCAGACAAATCATGGATCCCCACAGTGGAAACTGGATCTTCATGTATTTCAGAAATTGACAGTGTCATGGGGGACTCCAGACATAGATCTGTTCGCTTTCTCCACTAAACCACCAGCTGCCAAAAGTATTGCACAAAGGGGTTTCATCACACAGCTTGGAAAGTGGATGCTCTGTCTTTCAGTTGGAAAACCTTCATGTCTATGCCTTTCCACCTCTACCTCTTCTTCCAAAGGTATTACTAAAGGTCAGACAGGACAGGCCAGGGATGATTTTGATAGCTCCAGATTGGCCTCGCAACACTGGTACCCACTTCTAAGGAGTCTTGTAAAGAAGCCTCCATGGCCTTTTACCTCTGATTCCTCATCTGTTATCTCAGAAGGACGGTCATCTGCTCAATGTCAAGCTTCAATCTCTTCATCTCACCTGGCATATTCTGTGTTGAAGCATGGTAGGTCTCAGCTTCCTCAACAAGTTTTAAATGTGATTATGGAAGCTAGAAGGCCTAGTACTAGAGAGAAAAATGGAAGAGATTTTATTTTGGAGTACAGCAAAGATTTGGAGATTTCAGAGCCTAATTTGAGTGTGGCTCTTCAATATCTTACTGAATTATTGGACAAAGGTTTGTCTTTTCTTCCATAAAGATTCATGCTGCAGCAATTTCAGCTCACTATGATTGTGACCCACCTTTGTTTTCGCATCCTTTGTTCAAGCAGTTTCTTAGAGGGGCAAAGAATATAAGACGAGCTCCTACTCCTGCTTGGGATCTCAATTTTGTGTTGGAAAACTTACTCTACAACCTTTGAGCCTGCAGCTACTGCTGAATTGAAATATTTGTCATGGAAGACTGCTTTTCTGTTGGCTATTACTTGCAAGAAGGGTATCTGAGTTGCAGGCCCTTATGGCAGTAGAGCCCTTTTTGATTTTCCATAAGACAGGGTATCATACATTACTAATCCTTCCTTTATGCCTAAGGTGGTTTCTAGTGTGGCTTTAAACCAAACTATTCATTTGCCTACGCTTTTTGCAGATCCTCAAAATAAAGGGAAAAGATTTTGCACACTTTAGATGTACAGGCAATGTTGTTATTATTTGAGCAGGACTAAAGATTTTAGGCAGTCTCAGCAGTTACTTGTTTCTTTTTGTTTAAGTTCACAGGGCAAGCCTGTGTCAAAACAAACTATTTCTAGGTGGATTGGCTTTTGCATTGCATTTTGTTATTCCCATCATGGCAAAGAGGTTCCAGCTGGGATTAGGCCTCATTCCACTAGGGCTACTGCCACTTCAACAGCATTTCTAAGCGGGGTGGCAACTAAGGATATTCTGGAAGCAGCTACTTGGGGTTCAGTGCATACTTTCTAGGCATTATCACCTGCCTATATACTCTAAGACTAGAGCTGGTTTTGCCACAGCTGTTTTACAAGGCATATTGTCAGCTCCTGCTACTTTATAAATTGGCAGCCTCCTTACCTCTGCTTTGGGATTCTACCCAATTGTAGGGACTGCAGCAAAAAAGGAAGAGAACACATAGCAGTTTTGTACCTACCATAAATGTAGATGTTCGAGGATTCCCTTGTTGCAGTCCTTACCCTCCCTCCTTCCTCTGTGTTTCATGGTGGTTGTGTAGGTGAGTTTACATGCTTATATTTTTGTATATATATGTATATATTGTACATGTTTTTGGTGCAGGTTGTTTTGGACTTGTCTTTGGGTCTTCTGACATCTGGGGCAAGAAAAGACTGAGGAAATGGCGCGCGTGACAGTACCCTGGACGTTGACGCCTACTGGCTCCGTCTATGACCGACGACAGGCGTCATACTCTCTGGACGGCCGACTGGGACGCGGACTATACCCAATTGTCAGGACTGCAGCAAGGGAATCCTCGAACATCTACATTTATGGTAGGTACAAAACTGTACTTTATGTCGACTCACTCCCTCATCCCAGACCGCAGAGAACCAGCTCCTCAAGAATCCCCTGTGGGGATCTCATCCTCTTCCGAGGCCTCCCCTGAATTGGCAGGGGAGCCCCCTAGGAAGAGAAAGTGCAAGAGGAAGCACATAAACTCACCTGAGTCTGTCACCTCTGACACAGATTTAGAGGATTCCGAGGGTTCCCACGCCTTCTGAAGATGTCTCTTTCGCAGACATTCTAGAGATCCTGAAACAGAGGGGAAATTGGCCAGCCCTTAACCCTTCGGAGGATGAATCTGTGTACCTTGAGGCGCTTTGGCTCTCGCCCTTCCACCTCCTGGGTGTCCCCCTTGATCCCCCATGCAGGTGGTTGCAAAGAAGGCCTGACGGCTCCTGATTCAGTGGACCCTACCCCAGGAGACCTTCCAAATTTATAACAGCACCAACTGACAAGCAATTTCTCACAAAAGGTGTTTCTGTGGATGCTATGGTGGTAGCTGCTGCCACCAAGAAGGAACTAGCTGATCCTTCAGTGCCTGTTCATCCCCTAACAAAGAATCTAGGTCTATGGACAGGTACGGAAGCGGATGTTCTCGCCAGCGACCTTTGCTGGCGCGCTGAACTACCTATGCCATTTTACTCGCCTTCAAAGAGACTTGATCAAAGAAGCGAGTGACATGTTGAAGGATCCTACGGCGGGTTTTCAAGACAAGATGAACACTCAGCTGACTACCCTGAACTCCATAGCTAACTCCTCCATGCGCCTCCTCTCTTATGCGGCTGATGGAGCGAGCAGGGCCGCAGGGACAGGTGTGGCCTTACGCAGGCATGCCTGGATGCGGCTATGCAACTTTGCGGACCCCTTTAAAACGCCATTCACTAATTCCCCGCTTGATGGATCATCTCTTTTGGTCCTCAAGTGAAAGAAACCTTGACTAGGTGTAGACAGATGGCAAGACTCTTTCTGCCAGGGAGTCCGCTTTTCTACTCCTTCTAGGCCTTACCCCAAAGGCCAGAAAAGTGGGAAAATGTGGTTCCGCAAACAATCTCAAGGGACTTCGCCTGACGCAGCAGAGTCAGTTCCCGCCAGAGGCAGAGGGGAACAACAATGGTAGACGCCGCCTAGAGGCAGGGGGTCCGCAGAACCAGGGCAATCGAGAAGCCTTCTGATAAGCCCTTTCAGCATCCCTGAGGTGTTGCCCGACTGCCCCCCTTCGAGGCAGTCGGGGAAGATTGTCACTGTACCCAGAAGCCTGGCTATCCCTGACTCAAGACAAATGGGTACAGTCCATCATTTCAAGGCTATTCCATTCCCTTCTCGCATTCCAAACCAATCAAAAATCCCTTCCAGATGTTCCACCCTCAAAGGGATCTTGCAGCTTTGGAAATTTCAAAGCTGCTTGCAAAAAGAGCAATTCAGCCAGTTCCAGCAGACCAGCAAGGATCCGGAATCTACTCCAGGTTCCTTTTAGTTCCAAAGAAAACAGGGGACTGGAGACCAATTTTGGATCTCAGTATCTTGAACAAGTCAGTCAAGAAAACAAGATTTCGGATGGTCACGCTGCAGTCCATCCTTCCCCTATTGGGAAAGGGAAACTGGATGTGCTCTATAGACCTTCAGGATGCGTACTATCACATAAAAATGAACAGACGCTCCAGAAGATTCCTCCGCTTCAGGCTGGAAACTAGTCATTTTCAATTCAGGGCCCTGCCCTTTGGTCTCACCACTGCCCCCCGGGTGTTTACCAAATGCATGGCAGTGGTAGCTTCTCACCTGAGACGTCAAGGATTCCAGGTGTTTCCATATTTGGACGACTGGCTCCTCACAGCTCCCACCAAGCATCTTCTTCTGTTGGCCAGGGACTACACCTTTCGCATTTGTCAAAATTTAGGCATTTCAATAAATTGCGAAAAGTCTGTTTTGTCGCCTTGTCGTACTATTACCTTCATAGGCGCAAATCTAGACACAGTCAACATGTCTGAGAGACTAACAGATCAGAGAATAACAGACATACACAAACTGGTCTCGCTGCTCTTCAGCAGCAACAGAATCAAAGCCAGGTTAGTTCTGAAAGTGTTGGGGATTATGGCGGCTGCCATACCTCTGCTTCCATTAGCCAGATTCCACATGAGAATCCTTCAATGGATGCTCTTCACGCAATGGTCATACCAGCAACTTCCGATGTCCCACACCATCATGATTACGCAAACATGCAGAAATCATCTTCTGTGGTGGATGTCTTCCCCTCAGCTCTTATTGGGAAGACCCTTTGCCCCTTCCTCCGTTGCTACTCTGACAACGGACGCCTCCCTGATCGGGTGGGGGGCATTATCAGGGCAGAACTGTCCAGGGCACATGGCAACCAGACAAATGCCACTTGCACATAAATGTTCTAGAGATGAGAGCAGTGCTTTTAGCTGCAAGCCCTTCAAGACTCTCTTCCCTTGGGAACGATAGCAATCCAGACGGACAATATGTCTGTAGTGTGGTATATCAACAAACAAGGCGGAACCAGGTCCTACCCCCTGTGTCGAGAAGCACTCAGACTGTGGCAATGGGCGATTTCTTCTCAGCGGTTTCTGATAGCAACGCACATCCCCAGGAAGTCCAATCAAATCGGGACAAGTTGAGCAGAGCTATCCTCATGCCTCACGAGTGGTCTCTGAAAGACTCTGTTGTGAGAGAAATTTTTCTCAAGTGGGGTCAGCCTTGCTGCGACCTTTTTGCTACTCCCCAAAACAGCAAGTGCAGAGATTATTTCACGCTATACCCTTTACCAGGCCAGCCCAGCAGAGACGCCCTAGTCCAAGTTTGGCCCCGGGGACTTCTGTATGCATTTCCTCCTTCCCACTTTTCTCTCAAGTGATACAGAAAGCTATCGCTCAGAAGGCCTCGTTGATCCTCATTGCTCCTTACTGGCCTCGACAGGTTTGCTTCCCCTTTCTACATCATTTTCTGTTGGAGCGACCTTGGCATCTGGACCTAGTTCCAGATCTTTTGATCCATCAGTCGGGTCAGTTTCATCGCCCCTTCCCTCTCTGAACCTCACTGCTTGGTTCCTCCAATTCCAACCTTAGCCAGGCTTCCTCAAATATCTCACTCTGTCCGAGATATTTTGATAGCTTCCCATAAATCTTCCACTGAAAGATTTATTTGAGTAAGTGGAAACGTCAAGCCTATTGGGCTCAAGGAAGGGACATAGATCCTTTCACTGCTTCCATCCAAATGGTCCTTGATTTTCTAGCTGAACTCTTCCATGCAGGTTCATCTCCTTCTACTCTTAAAGTTCAATTGGCAGCTATTTCTAACTTTCATGTGGGCATTTCAGAGTCTGCCATAATGTCCCACAAGCTTTGCAAAGCCTTTTGAAGGGAGTTTTTCTACTCAGACCTCCTATAAGAAATCCTCCTCCTCCTTGGGACCTAAATTTAGTTCTTAGTTCTTTGATTCTTTCCCCTTTTGAACCTGCAGCCTCCTGTTCTTTAAAATTGCTATCATGGAAGACACTCTTTCTGGTAGCTATTACTTCAGCTAGAAGAGTTTCAGAACTTCATGCACTCAGCTGTCGACCTCCTTATCTGTTGTTCCATAAGGACAGGGTATCTTTACGAACCAACCCGTCCTTTTTACCTAAGATAGCCTCGGCGTCTAACCTAAATCAAAGCATTGACCTTCCTGTGTTTTTTCCAGAATATTCTAACAGGTCTGAACAAAATTGCATTGGCTAGATGTTCATCGTCAGTTAAGGTACTATTTGGATAGAACCAAACAATTCAGAAAATCTGACCAGCTGTTTGTCTCTTATGCAGAAGGCAGAAAGGGACTTTCAGTTTCAAAGGTATCATTATCTAGATGGCTAACATCTCTGATTTCCCTTGTTTATGAAATTAGACACCAAAAGCTGCCTAACAAACCTAAAGCCCATTCTACCAGAGCTTTGGCTACTTCTATAGCCTTCCAAGACAGACTGCCTATTGACACCATTTGTGCAGCTGCTACTTGGGCTACTCCTCACACTTTCATTTCTCATTATAAGTTGGATTTAGCTTCTAGGCATAGAGCTAACTTTGGTTCCACTGTTCTCAAGAGTCTGTTCCGTTAGGCCACCCGGGACAAGATGCTAGACGCGGGTCCCATCCAGCAAGAATGAAGGCGAGATAGACAACTTAACATATAGAAGTTATGTTCTTACCATAACGCTCCATGTTAGTTGTTCTTCTCGCCTTCTTCTTAAGGCCCCACCCTCCTTCCCCCTGGCCTGGACAGACCTAGAGGAGTTTTGATTGTGACCTCTCTTTCTACCACCTCTTTACTTTAGGTATATGCTGCTGTGCATATTTTCCTGGATCAGGATGTAGGTCACCCTTCTCTTCTCCCTGGTTTATAGAGGTGGATTTTGTTTATAGTTATTCTGTTACTATTATAAGCTGGGCCTAGCTTACAAACGAGATCGGAGGTAACTAACGCCTAGCATTGTGGGATATAAGGGGAGCCTCGAGCCGGTGGAACCAACTCTCGAGCTTTTAGAGTGGCCGAGTCGGAGCCGAGGTCGGCTCCGAACCCATCCAGCAAGAAGAAGGCGAGAAGAAGACAACTAACATGGAACGTTATGGTAAGAACATAACTTCTATTTCCCTCTGACAGGGGTTCTAGAGCATTAGACAGATGGGGGAAGAAAGTTTACACTTGTGTAACTTTAGCAGTGAGGGCTTTAAATTGCCAGTTTCACATGCTTAAATACCAACAATATTTAATGTCTCTGTTAAAACAGAAAATGCTTACAAGTTCAGAACATCCTGACTATAAGGAAATGCAGGATTTATTGCATGCAGCTGTACAAGTGGGAAAACATACTCTGCAATGTGGTTTTGATTCATTAGAGGCTTCTTGTAGAGCAGCAGTTACAGGATCTGTGATTTGAAGGCATGCTTGGTTAAAAGAACAAGGTTTACCTGATCATGTTAAAGCAAAATTATTGGATGCACCTTTACAGCAGGATATTTTATTTGGTGTTAAGCAGAAGAGGTATTAAAGAAAATGGAGGATAAGGCAAAATAAACAGTGAAGGATTTCTTACAGGTACAGCCACCTCGATTTAGCAGAAATTGGCCTTCTAAAAATTGATCCTTTCCAGTGTCAGACAGACCACAAAGAGGCAGATACAGACGCCCAAGTGGCAGATCTCAGCCCCAAGGCTCTTACAGACCACGACAGTGGGGTGCTTCAACCCCAAAAGGAGGGGAAGACAAGTCGCAACCTTATAGGAAACAGTCCCAATGACTTCCCCCTTCAAATGCCAAGCACTTACCTTTTGGCAGCTCCTTTGGGGGGAATACTAGCACTTTTTTCACAAAATTGGCATATTATCACCCAAGACAAATGGGTTCGGAATTTTGTGTCTCAAGGTTACAGGTTCCATTTTCACACTTTACCAAGGCTAAAAGGAATGCCAGACTTGCCAAAAAATCAATGGGCAGAGGCACAAAAACAAATTACAGTCCTCATGGACATGAGAGCTATTCAAAAAGTGCCACAACAGGAACAAGGAACAGGATTTTACTCGAGACTTTTCCTGGTCCCCAGAAAGGACAAAGCCTGGGGACCCATACTGGACCTTTCTACATTAAATACTTACCTGGATGTTCCGAAATTCAAAATGTTGACACTACAACAGCTTCTTCCCATGCTGGGCAAGAAGGCTTGGCTTGTTACTTTGGACCTCAAAGAGGCATACCTGCATGTCCCTATCAGACAAAATTGCAGAAGATACCTCAGATTCATAGCTGGTTCAATGCATTACCAATTCTCTGCACTGCCCTTTGGCTTATCTACTGCGCCCTGGGTCTTCACAAAATGCCTGGCACCCGTAATTGCATTTTGCAGACAAAAAGGAATTCAAATATGTCCATACTTGGATGACTGCCTTATTCAAGCAGAGCAAGGACATTCTTCTAAAGCATCTGGCGTTTGTAAAAAGATTGCTAATTTGCCTAGGGTACACAGTAAACGAAAAGAAGTCAAAACTAGTGCCCTCTCAAGAGATAATATTCTTGGGTGCCAACTTAAATACCTCGGCGCAGATGGCTTATCTCAAGCCAGACAAGCAAGGACAACTGACTCAGTACCTTCAATTGATGGCAACAAAAACCCAACTCCCTGCAAGAAAAATTCTGCAGGCCTTGGGGTTCATGGTATCCTGCGTACTACTAATACCATATGCCAGACTGCATATGAGGAAATTACAATGGTACCTAGAAAGTGATTGGACTCAACACTGCCACAGTTTGGAAGCAGTAATTCCACTTATTCCCTGCCTACAACAGGAGTTTCGATGGTGGGCACAGGCATGTCTCCTCAACAAGGGACAGCCTTTCACTCTACCCACAGCCAGGCAGACACTAACAACAGATGCTTCGGATTACGCCTGGGGAGCACACATGGCAGGAAAATGTATTCAGGGCAAGTACCAAATGCATCTTCACATCAATCAAAAAGAGATGCTAGCTGTACAAAATGCCCTAACAGCTTTCAAGGACCTTCTGCATCCAGGATAACTATTACTAAAGACAGATAACACCACAGTTGTGTGGTACATAAACAAGCAAGGGGGCACTCATTCTTATCCCCTCTGCAGACCAGCCATGACCTTGTGGAACACAGCTCTAACCTATCAAGTTCATCTGCAAGCACAATTCCTGCCAGGAAAGAAAAATACTCTGGCAGACGACTTAAGCAGAAACATCATGGATCCTCACGAGTGGAAATTAAATCCACAAATATTCAGCATGATAACACAAAAATGGTGGAGCCCAGACATAGATCTGTTTGCCTCCTCAATGAATTGTCAACTCCAGAAATTCTGCACAGGGTCTTACCACACACAAGCGTGGAAAGTGGATGCTCTCTCGTTCAGCTGGAAAAACCTACAAGTGTATGCCTTCCCACCACTGCCTCTCCTTTCAAAGGTACTCCTAAAAGCCAGACAAGAAAAGCCAAAAATGATCCTGATTGCCCCAGACTGGCCACGCCAGCACTGGTACCCAATCTTAAAGAACTTAGCTCAAGGCCCACCATGGATTTTACCTCAAATTCCACATCATCTGACTCAACAAAACAATCAGATCCTGCACAGCCAGCTCAAAACCTTAAACCTGGCTGCATGGCAGATTCCTTAGTCAAGCAGACAACATCTCTCTAAAGCTGTTATGGATGTCATTTTGGAGGCCAGGAGGCCTAGCACCAGGAAATCCTATTCAGAAAAGTGGAAGAGATTCTGTGCCTGGAACCAGGCTCAAAACTTTGACCCTCTTGTCCCAAATATTCCTCAGATATTACAATACTTAACTGAGATGCTGGACAAAGGCCTATCCTTTTCATCCATTAAGATCCACGCCTCTGCCATCTCGGCTCATTACAACACAGATACCCCTATGTTCTCTCATCCATTGCTAAAACAGTACCTCAGAGGGGCTAAAAACATAAGACCGCCCCGGAGAGCACCAACACCAACTTGGGACCTCAATTTTGTCTTGGAAAAACTAACTTTACCTCCTTTTGAACCAGCAAATTCAGCAGAATTAAAATATGTCTCCTGGAAAACTGCTCTGCTTCTGGCAATAACCTCAGCACGAAGAGTCTCAGAATTACAGACACTAATGGCAGTGGAGCCTTTCATCATTTTTCAGCAAGACAGGGTCTTTTTAAGAACAAACCCTTCATTTATGCCAAAGGTGGTATCCAGTGTGGCTCTTAACCAAACTATTCACTTGCCAACTTTTTATCCAAATCCCCAGAATAAAGGGGAGAGACTTGCCAACTTTTTATCCAAATCCCCAGAATAAAGGGGAGAGACTTCTGCATTCATTGGACATGCACAGACAGTTACGTTTCTACCTGGACAAAACAAAAGCTTTCAGGAAAACTGAGCAATTGTTTGTAGCATATGCTGCAGGATCACAGTGAAAGGCTATTTCAAAGCAGACCATTTCAAAGTGGATATGACACTGTATCCGTTTCTGCTACACACAGCATGGGAAAACGGTACCTAGCAACATTAGGCCACATTCCACCAGGGCAACAGCCACTTCAACTGCCTACCTTAGAGGAGTACCTACCAAAGATATCTTGGAAGCTGCAACTTGGAGTTCAGTGCACACCTTTACCAAACATTATCATTTGCCTCTTTATTCTAAATCCAGAGCTAGCTTTGCCACTGCAGTGCTGCAGGGCCTCATAGCCACCCCAAATCCTCTATAGAACCAGCCACCCTTCCTCAGCTTTGGGATTCAACCCAAGTGTAATGACTGCAGCAGTGAAACACGATGAACATAGTACAGTTTTGTACTTACTATAAATGTAGATGTTCGAGTGTATTCACTGCTGCAGTCCAGGTTACCCTCCCTCCTTCCCCACTTTTCTTAGCTGGGACTTATCTTTACCTTTCTACCCTATACTACCTATGTGGTGTATTTGCTGGTAACTGAAGGTTTTGGTTTTACCTTTTATGTATGTTTTATTAGCAATATGTATTACCTACCTATTTGGAGGCACCTGACATTTGGGGCAAGAAAAACTGAAGAAAATGGCCTCTGCTGCATCTTCTATACCCCTGGCGCACTGACGTCAGGGAATAAGCGACAGCAACCAATGCCGGACCAAGACTTTGGAACTCTGGCAAACTGCGGGACCGCCTGACTGCAGGATAACCCAAGTGTAATGACTGCAGCAGTGAATACACTCGAACATCTACATTTATGGTAGGTACAAAACTGTACTTTCTTACTCATGGCTAAATCTTCATGCAGAGATGTTAATACTTTGAACTAGAAGTTGTTAGGTACTGCATCTGGGCCTGTGGTTTTCCAATTAGAGACTTTTCTTAACTTTGTTTCAATCTCTCTGGTTGTTCATCCCATTTACTATCTTGTATCTTTGAACTTCTTATTTTGTCTTTTACTTCTATCCATTTAGCATCTTTATGTTCCATAACATCTTCATAAATACTTCTCCAAAATGTATCTATTTCTTATTTTTTTTTTGGTGGTCTTTGATTTCCTTTTACCTTGTTTCCCAATTCTGTATAAAACTTTTTTGGGTCATCAATAAATTGCTTATTTTGTACTTTTCCTTTATATTTATCAATGTATCTTCTAAGTTTTTCTGCCTGTGCTGATATTTTTAGTTTATTATTTGCAATAGTGCATGATATATCCACGGTGGTGCAGCGGTAGCTTTGTTACCTCACAGCAAGAGGTTCTCCCGTTCGATTCTCGACTGGAGTGTGGGGAGTGCCTTCTGTGTGGAGTCTGCATGTCCTCCCTGCAGTTGGGTGGGCGTTTGAAAGACGTGTGTAAATGTGCGTGCCTTCGTTGAAGGTTGAACGTCAAGCTGGCACCTCTGCGTTCGTGAAAATCTACTGCCAATCATTAGCGGACCGGAGTTCCACTGTGGTGACCCCTAAGACGAAAGACGAACAACAACATTTGCAATAGTACATGATAAATCCTGATCCATTATAATATGGTTTACAATCAAATCTTGGAAACTGCATTGGTCGACCAGCATGTGGTCAACTTGCAGTTTCCAAGTCAGCATAAAGTTGAACCAAAAGCGATCGACTATACTACAGCAACCGGGTAGTGTAGGTCAATATTTTGGGTTCGACATTGTGTAGGGAGGTCACAGTTCAGTGAGGAACAGGGAATTGGCCCGTTTCTTCACTGTAGTGTGATCTTGGAGTTGGTATATTTAATGTGCAGGGTGTGGGGGGCGCAGGAGGCGTAGCCCCCCTGTGAAATAGTACAATTAACGTACCGTTGAGTGTAACGGGAAGTTAATGTGCATAGCATGGTTGATGGACGTCACCTCTTGCTATGTCGAACTCATCTAACCAGGAACTTTCGATGTGTCATTTCCGACGTTCTGCCTTTTAGGCATGTCGGAAATTGACATTTTCCATTGACATTATGGTCATTTGATGGAAGCACATTCCCGTCCACTCATCAAGATTTTTCTTGAAGAGTGTTAATGAGGAACTTTGTTTGGCATAGATGGGTAGCTTGTTCCAGAGTATAGGAAGTCTCTAGGACAGGAATATATCCCTCCAGCATGTCCTGTTTATTGTGGTGACAAGGTTTAGGTCCCTAGAGCATGTAGCTCGGAGGGATTGGGATTTCTTAAGGTGTAACATGTCCAACAGCTCTGCGTTTAACATAGCTTTATATGTTGGGCAGAGATCTCCTCGGAGTAGGAGATATGCTACAGAGTAAAGCTGGAGTTTTTTGAGACGTTTAGTGTAGGGCATCTGTTTGAGGCCAGTAATTCTCTTTGTGAGGCACTTCTGTGGCCTTTCCAGCTGCTGCAGATGTCTTGAGGTGCATTCCAAAAGGGGCATTGTATTCTATAATGGGTCTGAGTGCCGAGTAGAGGGGAACATTGACCTGTTTTTTTCCTGGATGAGAACCCTTTTGTGATGAGGTTTGCCACATAGAAGGATTTCCTGACTACTGTGGCGATGTGATTATCAAAGGAGAAACTACTGTCCATTTGGGTCCCAAGGTCTCTTATCACACGTTCTGCGTTAAGTAGACTGCCATTTATGTGGTAGTTCATGGGTACAGAGTTTTCACCAAAGGGGGTGACAGTGCACTTTTTGACACTGAGCTTGAGGCCATGCGTCTGACACCAGGCATATGTCTCAGAGAGGCCCTTCTGTAGGATGTCCACATCATTTGGGGACTCGACTATGGCTCCTACTTTGCAGTCATCTGCAAACTTTGTTAGCCAGAGGCCTTCTGTGTTGGCCTGTACTTCAGAGAAGTAGATACCAAACAGGGGAGGTCCCAGAACTGAACCCTGTGGTACTCCACTTGTCACTGGTTTGAAGTCAGATTTGGAGTCTGGAACTTTTACAGTGTGGGTTCTGTCAGTGAGTCATTTGGCAACCCATCTTGTGACGTAGGGATTTATACCTAGTTTAGTGAGTTTAGCTATAATTCCAGAATGGGGGATGGTGTTGAAAGCCTTGACGAGGTCAAGATAGGCCGTGTGAACCACCTTACCCTCGTCTACGGCTTTGGTGACTGCTTCAAAGAAATCGATCAGGTTTAGAAGGCATGATCTGCCTTTCATAAACCCGAACTGGATGGGGTCCAGAGTTTGGAGGTTACCAATGTCTTTGTTTGAGTTCCATGGCCTTGCAGACCAGGCTCGTCAGACTAATAGGGCGATAGTTCCCAGGAACAGTGGTGGCTCCCCCTTTGTGGAGTTGGATAACTGTTGCTGTGCGCCATTCAGTGGGCACAAAGCCTGTCGTGAGAGTATGATTGAACATGGTGCTTAGGTGGGGAGCTAGTTCGTTCTGAAGTTCATGTAAAACACAGCCTGGGATGTTGTCCGGTCCCATGGATGCTGTGTCTTTGGTTTTAGAGGGTGCAGCTTGTACCTGCATAGATGTGATTACAGGGACTCTGCATTCTTCCTGTGTAGATATGGACCCTTTAGGGGGTGAGAGGGGGGGTAAAGTTAGCTCTGTAATTTCGTGCTGTTGTGCTGTAACTCAGAGCAGATCTGGGTGTTGCCATTGAGATTCTTGACATAGCTATAGAATGCTTTGTGGTTGCCCTTAGAATCGGTGGCGATTTTGTTTTCCTAGCTAGCTTTGGAGGATCTTATAAGGGATCTCAGCTTCTTACTGAGGCTGACCAAGCAGCTCCTCCACTCATGGGATTTTACTCTTTTTGCAACAGTTTCTTCCTTCTGTTGTAGAGTTTTAATGGCGGGGGACCACCAGATTGGCTTCCATTTTTTGGAGGGTAGTGTCTTTGTTCTGTTTGGGATAGCACGATCCATGCACTCGTGTAAGTGCTTATAGAGTGCATTTGTGTAGGATTCAGCAGTCGTAACTGTATTGTCCATCTGCATGGTGATAGTAAGCCTTATAATACTGTGCATTGATTTTATCACATCTGTCTGAGTATTTTTATTGATATTTTCCATCTTCCGTACTCTTCTAACAGTGACACCTCTTGTCTTAATTGCTTTATAGTTTTCTCTGTTTGATACTTCCTTGATGTTGTTCAGTTTCTCCCCTTCCTTTCTCATACTACCCTGTATTCTTGTGTAAAATTTTATCTGTTATTAATTTAGCTGGACAGTAATGTATCCTGTTTACTTCTGTAATATTGCATGGATCTCTATGGACCATCCTAATTACTGTGTTCATTTGTTTTATCAAACTTCTAACTTTTGGGGTTTTATTGACCTTCTGCATTCTGTTTCTTTCGTTGATCTTATATGTCTGTCTTTCTTAAATCAAGCAACTCTTCTCTTAGCTCATTTTCTTCTCTTATATGTCTGTCTTTCTTAAATCAAGCAACTCTTCTCTTAGCTCATTTTCTTCTAAACTGAGGGCACTTTTTTTCTCCATTTTCTTTGGGCATTCTATAGAAAGTTCTAGATCATCTTCCTGTGGCATATTCTTTTCAATTTCATCCCGTCATCCATTGCTGTGTCATATGGGATCTCACTAGCCTGTCACTCCTCATCATTGACTGTGTCAGAGTTGCCACAGTTTCCTGTCCTTCCCTTGCTGTCCAGGTTCAACTGAAAGTTTATACTGGTTTCCTGTGAAAGGCTCTAAAATATCTTCATATGGCAACTGACCAGTTGCTTTCCCATTCAAGTGGTTTCTCCTTGATTTGGGTGTCTATTGCTCTGTCCTGCTGTGGTGCTTTCTGAGTTAGATTTTCTACACTGAATCCTTCACTTTGGAGGTACTCCAAAACCTCAGTTTCTATTTCTTTATCTTCTCCAGTACTAATCTCCTTTTCTACTTTCCTCTTTGTCTTGTTATTTTTTGTATTGTAAAGTTTTCCATGCCTGGATTCATTTGCCTGTATTTCTCTTCAAATATCTTTGGTGCTACTCTTTTTGTATTGATTAGTTTTGCTTTCTCCTTTGCGTAAATATTACACCATATTAATTATTTTATCTTTCTCTTTATTTCATTTTCTAGTGTGGTGGGTCTGAATGCGTGGTAGGTCTCTCTCCATATAGTCTAGGGAGAAACCTCTCAAGTCATTTATACCCACATGAAATTATGACGGTCATATGTCTACTTGTGTTTCAGGGACTTAAGAGCATGTGTGATGTAGCAAATTCTGGCAACTGACTGTGACCCTCTCCTTGCACATCCTGATGAGTGGTGCATCATAATGAGTGTCAATGGAGTAACCTGTGACCTAGGATGTTTGATTGTGTTGAGGTTTGCCTTTTGGGCTTTTGAATTGAGACACTGTGACATTGATGTACATTTTATTGAGTCCTGGCTGTGTTGTGTGTTTTTGAAATGGCTGAGGCTACTTCTTTCTTAGGTTATATTTAGGAGGCCTTTATTATTTAAGCAGGTTACTTTTAAGACCCTCAGCAAATGTATGTTTGGTTTGATCTGTGTGCGACAGGTTTGTTTTGGTGTTGTGTAGTACTGATGACCAGTTTGTTTGTAGTATCTTCATGTGCAAGTTTTGCTCCAATAGCATTAAAAAACTGCATCTCTCACACGCTGTCATTTTATTTAAGTAGTAGGTGGTGGTTGGTAAATAAGTCAGTTGTTACAATGTCTCATAATAAATATTTAAACCTACCTGCAGAGACTATTGGAAAGAAAAATTCATAGTTCTGGGTGTCCATAAGGCAAACCAGCATCCATCTGCCTGTCCAGCAGTAAAAAAAATTCTACACGACTATGTTCCCCAATTGGTCATTGCGATCTAGTTACCAAAAACTCCGTTCTGTCTACAAACTTAGTAAATTTGCTGGGTATTGTCTGTAGCCGTACAAGGTTTCTAAGGCCTGGAACTCCTTACGTGTATGCGTCAGGTCTGTACCTCCCCTCCCATCTTTCAAAACCATTCTGAAAGACTTCCTAGCTAAATTCTGGCTATGTTCTTGCTCAAAACTAGGATACACTATATCCCTAAATGTAAACAAAGTACTTTTTCATTCCTTATACCTCCTTACCCTCACTTCATTACTTCCTTCCTTACTGCTATCCAGTTCTCTTCCCTGAATTTCTCTCTAAGTATACCATAAGCCTGTTTTTCCCACTCTTCATATTGCAGTTTTTATTTGTATTAGACTAACTTACCATTAATTTCTTTACAAACTGTCTAAAATGTATCTAAATATTAAATTCATATACCTTGTAACAATTCCTAACCAGTTTTTGAATATGTGCAATTTATTATTTAAACCATATATAGATGTTTTGTTTTATTTTTGAATGTTGTAAAATTATTGTACATAATGTTTTAGAATAATTTGTACATTTTCTCCTTGGGCCTGCTCAGAAAATGGGCTTCTACCCAGCTTTGCATACCCAGTAATCAAATGTCAGTAAATAAAGTAATGTGGTCTGAAGGAGAGCCTGTGGGATTTGTAGTTGATTACTTGAAGTACTTTCTGTCTGGTAGATGGATATATAGTGCTGGTTCCAACCCAGCTAAATGTAGCTAGGAGTCAAATATCCTTAGCACCTTGTTTCTCCAGAAGGAAAAGAGTAGCAGTAATCCCAAGCTGCTTCCCCAGAAACAGTATTAACCCAGTTATTGCTATACTTTGTACACATGCTATAGTCTTCTCTTGGTAGATATCCTGGGTAGAACCTACAAATGCTAGACTCAGCAGGCAGCCACGCTACATTTAGACCCCAGAGAAGTTCTCACCAAAAATGTAACCAGACCACTCAGTTAAGTCCTATACAAACTACACAATCCGAGACCATCAAGAATCAATCCCTCTCTGCTACTCTTCTTGCCAAAAGCAAAGAAGTAACAGTCCCAAGCTTCCTCTGAGAAGAATTTCCAGGCTTTCTGTGGATTGATGATCTCTAAGAAGACTAGGAAATAGGTCACTGTGCTTTTTTTGTCACTGCGAGTAAAACAGAAGCATTATTCCCAAGCTGATTCCTGAGAAGCAGTTGCTGAGCTTTCCAGTGATGGGTAGTCTAGTCACAGATGTTAGATTTCAAAGGTAACAAGGAAAGAACTAAGATGTCTGACTGTATTCACTTGAGATGATTGATTTTACTGGTGTGTATTTTTTTTGAAGGGATACTACTACTGCACATCTAACCTAATTTATTTTGAATGTCCTGTTACATGCACTTAAAATTACCTGTTGTGTGTGTCATTTGTATCTTGTTTCTGAAGCTGTATCCCTGAGCCTCCACTGAAAAGGGTTATTGCCCAGCGAGGACTCTATCTGTAAACAAATGCAAGTAAATAAATAAATAATATGCTTTGCGGATCATGGGATATAAGATTTTTCATTTTTTTGCAGCCATACTCGAGGCTTTACTGAAGGTGCTTGTTAGCCTCTGCTGACATGACCTTCATCCATACCTGTTAACCTCTTATTGCAAGAAATGTGGACAAAGCCTAAAATAATGGGGGAGCAAGTACAAAAAAAAAGGTGCACATTTTATATATCACTGTTACAAATTTGGAAACTTGCTATAGTAAGATTTGTGTTGGCATGCATTTTCTGACGGATGTAAATTGTGAAATTTAAATGTATGTACTTAATTAAAAAGTAAACTACACTTGAGGTGACGCCCATCGTAGGAGCTGACGACACTTTAATAAAACATATAAAATAAATTAGTAAGAGCTTTCGTGTTCAAACTGGAACGCTTCTTCAGACATACTAAAACAGGCAATCTCGTCAGCTTAAATACAACATATTCAGCTAATCCACGTGTCATTACCCGATCACGTTGCTGTATCAGTTAAAATACTTGAGGGTATATCTGTCTAAAAACACATCCATCCATAGGACGAAGCATATATCCAGTTAAAAAATATATATATATACATACATACACACACACACATACATAAATAGCATATTTATAAACATCACCTTATCTTAACTAGTATATATAAAGAGACTTGCAAGAAACATTTTTAAGGATATGTCTATTAAAATATATATATCTCAAAGCAGTAAAAACCGCAACAAAAACTTAACTAGATATGCAAATCATAAAAAAGTGAAAAATTCTCATTCATCAATAGGTGGCAGCATACACTAATCTTAGAATCCTGCAGTCATGGAAAAGTGTGTTATGTATGTGTGTGTGTGTGTATATATATATATATATATATATATATATATATGTGTGTGTGTGTGTAGCGTTGTCGCCTCACAGTTAGACGTTGCCTGTTCGATTCCCAGATAGAGCGTCTTCTGTGTAGCGACATGCATGAATGGGCGTTCCTTCGTTGAAGGTTGTGCGTTAGGCCCGGCAAGCCAGTACGTAAAAATCTACTGCCAATCATTAGCGGACCGGAGTTCCGCTGTGGCGACCCCTAACCGGGAAAAGCTGAAAGACACAAGCAAACAATATATATATGTAGATATGAGATGCACACGTGTGTGTGTGTGTGTGTGTGTGTGTGTGTGTGTGTGTGTGTGTGTGTGTGTGTATATATATATATATATATATATATATATATATGTATATGTATGTGTATGTATATATATATATATATATATATATATATATATATATATATATATATATATACTGTAATAAAAGGCAGAACATTTCATCTAAAATATAATGGACACACAAAACATTCTAATAGTGTAACTTTAAGGACTATAGATATGCAAACTGTAATTCTTCAGTGTACTGAGGGTCTATTTTTAAGGCAAGGTTTCAAGGATACCCTTTTATTTAACCTATAGGCTTTGTCAGTTTGTAGTCTAATTATCCATTTTGTTTCTAACCTTTCGGTAAACATCTTAAAATTACCTAATGTAATGCTCTTGTTGACTAATTCAGTGAACAAGAACATAAATTTGTGAGAGAGATTGTGGCTTAAAACATGTCTTGCCAAAGCATTACTATCATTTTCTCTGTTTATTGCATGTAGATGTTCCCTTACACATTCCCTTAAAGTTCAATTGTTTTTTCCTACATAAAAATCTGAACATTTCATGCATCTTGCTTAAATATATTAGATCACGGTATTTACAGTCGGCGTTATATTGAAATTCATATACTTTGAGTGGCTGGATGTGTGAATCTGCTGCTTTTAGCCATATAGGCACAGTGGTTGCAGTTTCTACAAGCAAAGGTCCCCTCCTTACTGACTGAACTCTGTTATTGCTGCTTCTTTCACAACAAAGTAATTTCTTCAGGGATTTAGTGTTTTTCTATGCATATCTAGGTTTTTATTCTTATAGTGCTAGTAATCTTGTAATCTGCCATCAAAATCTCCCAGTCCTTAGTAATTATCTCTTGTACTGCTTTGTTATTATTAGAAAACGGAATATTAATTCTACATCCTTGGAATGAATCTGCCTTTTTAACATTATGAACTATTTCAGGTTTTTTTTCCTGTTTCTAAAAAATGGTCTCCCTCTATTTCCCCTATCTATGAATTGTTCATCACACAGATGAATACATTCATCCTTCTTGTAACCTCTGTCTAAAAATTCATTTTCTAATGTCCTTAAGGTAGTATGACAGACATTGTCTGAACTAGTTAACCTAGAGACTCTAAGTCCCTGCCCCTAAACTCAGTTTTTGTATTCATGGGGAGGGTGCATGCTCTTCCGGTGTAGGTTACTATTCCTCCTGCATATTTTCCTAAACATTTCTATTTGTATTGTATCTCCTTGTTTCCGAACAAAAACTTTGAGGAATCTTCATGAGACCATTTTCCTGAAAACCTTAAAAAATCAGTAGTAGTGTTGATGTATACTAAAAATGCTTCAGGATCAGCTACTCGTCTATCCCATATCAAAAAAATATTGTCCACAAACCTTTTATAGTATGGGATATGTTGACCAAATTCCGTTTTATTCAGTACGAAATTAGCTTCCCAATATGCCATTACTATGTTGGCATATGAATTGGCACATGAAGTGCCCATTGCAATGCCTTTGGTTTGTAGATGATACTTGTCATTGAAGGAACATTGTTGGTAAGATTCAAGTCCAATAGCAAACACCTCATAATCTTGTCATTGGGGGTACCCTTATCATTTAAAAATAATCTCACATAATCAAGACCAGTTTCATTAGGGATAACTGTAAATAAAGAGGATACGTCTAATGTCATGACTAATGCTGTGGGGTGTACTGATCAGAAAAAAACATTGTGATGAGCTTTCTAAAAATTGTTCTGCATCTCTAATAATAGTGTTGGTGTTACCTACCACATTTCCAAATTGCTTCTCTACATAAATGGATAGGGGTTCAGTAATCCACCCATTACTTGAGACATTCGGTCTTAGTGGGGGTTATATAAATCTTTATGTACTTTATGGAGACCCCTAAATGTAGGGACACATGGTGTTTCATCCAGAAATATCTAAAGAGATCAGGGTCAATGATGTTATACAATAAAAAAGTCATATAAATCACTATAAACACAATTAACCTTAGTTGTTCATTCATTAAACTGTAAGTGTCTGAGTCACTTAACATAGTATTCATTTTTCCATAGTACATTTCCTTATCTAAAATTACTACCGCACCACCCTTATCAGCAGATCTGATAACGATATTTGAATTGTTCTGTAAATCAATTAGTGCTCTATGTTCCTGCTCACTTAAATTATTAAAATTGTCTCCTTTTGTTATCTTTTAGCCTCATAAGATTTAAGAGATCGCTCTCACATGCCTTCTCGAATGCTTCTAAGGGATGAGTGGGGGATATAAATGCTGTCGGCTTCTTAAACTCAAATGCATTTGCATTATTGTTTTCACCATATAGAGCAACATTCCTACTAATAATCCTACTAATCCTACTAAGTAATTTAACATCAAGTACAAAATCGACTATATCAGTATGTATAGAGGGTGTAAAAGACAAACCCGTACTCAGTAGCGATGTTTCAGTTTCACTCAAAGCATATTTGGAAATGTTCAAAATCAGTCCTGATTCATTGGATGCCAGACCTATTTTGAATGCGTTGCAAACTCTATTCCGTCTTCAAATGACTTCTGCCTTTTCTTCCCCAGACTTTGAAGACTGTTGGGATTTCTGAAACTCTCATTGGTAGTGGAAATTTGAAAAAAAAAAAGGTGGTTCCACTGTGGTAGTTTCTTTAACTTTTCTCCTAATAATATTATCTACCATCAGAGTCAGACAACCACTTCCCGCCTTAACAATGTCTGATTGGATGGATGGATGGAATAGGCGGCTCTCCTCTGTTTGTTCTGATAGGTTCTTTGGGCCAGGAGAATACTCATTCTTTTCGAAAGTCTCTACAATCGTGCTCCAATTTCTTTTTCTCCTGCTGGAGCAATTTGTGTTCAAATAAAGAGATGTTAGTATCTAGTTCAGTGAGAAATGTATTGTATCTCTCTAGTGATAAAGCTCCAAATGCTCTTCGTGTTTCACTGTTGCAGTCAACACATTTGGGTTATCCTGCCAGGGGTAGCCCTCAGTTGGCCAGAATATCAGAGGCTTAGTATTTCAGCGTCAGTTGCTGTCACTCCAGGACTGATGTCAGGTTGTCAGTGGTATAAAAACAGGCAGCCAACACCTTTACATTAGTCTTTCTTGCCGAGGAGCCCAAAGCAGATGCAGTTCACATGAGTGTTGGTCGGCCGCTACCTGAGTTTTTGTTTCCAAAATTGAAGTTGAAGTCTTCTAAAGCTACGTACCTCATTGGGGCTCCTTTTTTTCTTGCTATAACTGATGTCAGAAAAAGTTAACAGTTGTCTCGCCTGTGGAAAGCAAATACTACACCGAAATTTCCATTCTTACTGAGTCAACTGTTTAGGCACAGACCACGACGTCCCTCGCTGTCGGTTTTGTGCTTTGTTCAACACCAGAACTATCCATCGTTGGGCCCTTATCGTCGCTAAATACTTTAGCTCTCCATATTCCGAAATGGCTTCGGTAAGCCATCCGACTACCGATCTTCCGAAAAAACGTAAGGATAAAGACTAGAGATGGATAGCACAGGTCCAAAACTGCTGACGACGTTTCAGTTAAGCTAGTCACCAGTTCACTGGTACTCGGGCACTTTCGCAGCCCCCGATGCCCGCTTCTATGGATTTGCAGGCCGCTACCGAGACCAGTTTGGAGTCCTGTATGCCGTGAGACTCTACTTTGACCACGGAACCTGCGGATTTCTTTACCTTGGATGGGTCTGGAGCCGCTGTGCAGGCACCGGCTTCCAAGGAAGATCTTCGCACTACCAATATTTGACACAAACCCGACGACTTCTTTCTCATCTTCAGTTCTTTCTAAAACTACTGAGTTTTTAAGGCCCTGGGTACGAACTATGCCTAACAAACAGACGACCCAAGCTCAAGCGCCTGCTTCCATGCCTCAATCTCAAATGCTTAAAATGACGGAAGACCTTATCATGGTGATTAGGGGAAGCCAGCCTACCTTCAGCAGCTTTATCTGACCAAGAGTCCAACGACTCTGAGGTTTCTGATCATGAAGACATGCTGTTATCTGATTATGAGGATTCAGATGCAGAGGAATCCATTCCTTCTGCATCTCCTCCAGAGGATTTTTCTTTTGGTGAAATCCTACATACCTTGAGAGAGCATTTCCATTGGGAATGCCAGGATTATCCTCAGTCCAAAAAGAGACTCGGGGAATTTTTAGATTTACAACAGCACAGACCCTTAGCTATTCCTCCTGTTCTGGATGTTGTGGATGATGTTTTTATGGAATCCAGTCTAACTCCTGATACTCTACCTCCTGCTCCCAGGAAACTTGACTGGTATTAGAGTCCTTGACTCATACAAATTTCTTTTCAAAAATCGTACTGCTGACCCAGAGGTAATCTCCCAAGGACCTAAAGGAATAAAAGCAATCACAGCTAAGAATCCCACCCTTTCGGACAGGGATTCCGGAGTTTTAGACAGATGGGGTAAAAAAGTATACACCTCTGCAACTCTTGCCATTAGAGTATTAAATTGTCAGTTACACATGCTGAAATATCAGCAACATACTATGGAACTTATTAAACAAAAATGATCTACCTTCCCAGACTGTGCAGAAAATAAAGAATTACAGGAGCTTATGCATTCTGCAAGCCAAGTTACTAAGCATATTCTGCAATATGAGTTAGATGCCCTAGAAGCATCCTGCAGGGCAGCAGTCACAGGTTCTGTACTTAAAAGGCATGCTTGGCTAAAGGAACAGACATTGCTAGACCATGTCAAATCAAAATTATTGTATGCACCACTGAACAAAGACAATCTGTTTGGCACCAAAGCAGAAGAGTTTTTAAAAAGGTGGAAGAAAAAGCTATGTCTATGCAGACAGATTTCTTGCAAGTCCAGCATCTGTGATTCAGTAGGCATTGCCCCTCAAAACATTGGTCCTTTCCGGCCCTTTCAAGGCCGCCTCAGACTAGACTTAGGGGAAGCAGACCTCCAAGACAGCAGTCCCAGGGAATGCAGAGATCTAAGCAATGGAGTACCACCACATCTAAAAAAGGCCACAGAAACAATTCACAATGACTTTTCAACTCCACCTCTTACCTCTGCCCACCTACTTGTGCCCCTAGGAGGAAAACTTGCCTCCCATGCAAAAAACTGGGCCTCCATCACCAACGATCTATGGGTCCTCAACATAGTGTCCCAGGGGTACAAATTTTATTTCCACACACTGCCAACCCCAAAAGGGTTCCCAGATCTTCCTCCAAACCAGTGGGTAGAGGCACAAAACCAGGTTTATTCCCTGCTCTCCATGAGGGCAATTCAGTCTGTTCCTGCAGACCAGATAGGCCAAGGTTTCTATTCCAGACTTTTCCTGGTATCCAGAAAAGAGGGCACCTGGTGCCCAATCTTAGATCTAGCCATTCTAAACGCCTTCCTGGTGGTACCAAAATTCAAAATGCTCACCCTCCAGCAGCTTCTTCCTATGCCGTACAAAGATGCCTGGTTAGCCACCCTAGACCTAAAAGAGGCGTGTCTGCACATCCCAATCAGAGACTCTTGCAGAAAATACTTATGTTTCAGGACAGGATCTGTGCATTATAAGTTCTCTGCACTTCCCTTTGGCTTATCCACTGCTCCCAGAGTTTTCACAAAATGCCTGGCTCCAGCCATTGCTTTTTGCAAAGAACTATTCAAATTTACCCCTACTTGGACGACTGCCTGATTCAGGCAAACATTCAGGAAAAGCTGTTGCAGCACCTGACGTTTGTAAAGGATCTGCTGACCTCACTGGGGTACACTATAAACGAAAAGAAGTCCAAACTAGTCCCCAGTCAGAAAATTGTATTCCTGAGAGCAAGCCTGGACACAGCATCCCAGTTGGCATTCCTTACTCCAGAAAAACAAGCCTATCTGACAGGTTACTTCTCTCAACTGGTCACCAGAACCCAGTTATCGGCAAGGAAAATCATGCAAGCTCTAGGGTTCATGGCCTCCTTCATTCTTCTAATTCCATGTGACAGACTGCATACAAGGAAACTTCAGTGGTACTTAGAACCTTTGGTGTTAACATTCTCAGGACCTGGAAACTGTTATACCTATGATACCTTGCTTAAGGAAAGATTTTCTTTGGTGGGCAGCAGCATGCCACCACAACAAGGTGCTTCCATTCTCACATCCCCATGCCACCCAGACCCTAACCATAAACGCATCAGACTATGCCTGGGGTGCACACCTGGATGGTAGGTGCATTCAGGGCCACTGGAGCCCAAATCAAATTCATCTTCACATCAACCAAAAAGAGATGCTAGCTGTACAGCACGCTCTGACAACTTTCAGACCCCTACTGTCTCCGGGGCCTCTACTAATCAAAACCGACAACACCACAGTGATGTGGTACATCAACAAGCAGGGAGGAACCCACTCTGCAGGCTAGCCATGACCCTTTGGAACACTGCTTCAGCCATGCATATTCATCTGTTAGCACAATTCCTGCCAGGCAACCAAAACTCCCTGGCAGACAACTTATGCAGAAACTCCTAGACCCACACGAATGGCAGTTAAACCTCAACACCTTCAGCCTCGTAACCCAGAAGTGGGGTACCCCGAAGGTGGAAGCTGGACTTATTTGCCTCCCACGACGACGACCAGCTAAGCAAATTCTGCACCAGGGAACCTCACAGCAAGGCCTGGAAAGTGGATGCCCTATCTTTCCAATGGGTAAACCTCTTGATCTATGCATTTCCCCTATACCTCTTCTTTCAAGGGTATTACTCAAAGTAAGGGAGAAAAGACTAAGGGCAATCCTGATTGCCCCAGACTGGCCTCGCCAACACTGGTACACCCACTACTGCTCAGTCGCTGTTGCCTCCATGGCACCTCCCTCAGATTCCAACTCTCCTGACTTAGCAGGAGGAGAGTTCTTGCATCCACAATTGCAGACCCTGAACCTGGCAGCCTGGCTTATTCCTTGACCTCTCCTCCAGTGGCCAGCCTAAGCAAGCAAGTCCTGGACGTTGTACGTGAAGCTGGATGACCCAGCACTAGAGAATCCTATGCTGACAAGTGGAAAAGGTATTGTTCCTGGATCCAGTCTAAAGGAGCTGAACCAGCACAGCCCTCCTTACCCCTCCTCCTGGATTACCTAGCAGACCTACTTCACAGGGTCATATCCTTCTCTTCTGTTAAAATCCATGCCTCTGCCATCTCTGGTCATTACAGCACAGAGCAACCTATCTTTTCACACCCTCTCATCAAGCAGTTCCTTAGAGGAGCTAACAACTTAAGGCCACCCAGAAGAGTCCCTACCCCTGCTAGGGACCTTAACTTTGTGTTGGAAAAGCTCATGCTACCCCCCCCCCCCCCTTGAGCCTGCAGCTTCAGCACAGTTAAAATTCCTCTCTTGGAAAACAGCCTTGTTTCTGGCCATCTCTTTAGCTAGAAGAGTGTCTGAGTTACAAGCACTCATGGCTGTGGAACCCTTCATCATTTTTCATGCTGACAGGGTATTCCTCAGGACTAACCCAACTTTCATGCCTAAAGTGGTGTCCAGTGTGGCTCTCAACCAATCTATTAATTTGCCCACCTTTTTCCCTAAACCTCAAAATAAGGGGGAAAGGATCCTGCACTCTTTATATGTGCACAGACAGCTCAAATTCTACCTGGGTAGGACTAAGCCCTTTAGGAAATTTGACCATTTACTAGTCAGCTTTGATCCAGGGGCAGGGAGGGTAAGGCCATATGAAAACCATTTCCAAATGGATAGAGCACTGCATCCATCTCTGTTACAAATACCATGGGAAACCCCTCCTACAGGAGGTCAGAACACGTTCCACTAGGGCAACGTTCACCTCTGCAGCCTTTCACTGAGAGGTCCCTACCAGGGACATCCTGGAAGCTGCAACATGGAGTTCTGCTCATACCTTCACCAAGCATTACCACCTGCCTATCTTTTCCAGATCCAGGGCAGGCTTTGCAACCACAGTCCTGCAGGCCATACTAGCCAGCCCCAACTATTCTTGACTACCTCCACCCATTCTTCAGCTTTGAGAATGAACCCAATTGTAATGACTGCAACAGTGAAACAAGAAGAACATAGTACAGTTGTATACACTTACCATAAATGTAGATGCTGGAGTGTATTCACTGTTGTTTTCCCACCCTCCATCCTTCTTGTCTCTCTTTCTCTGGCTCTCTTCCTCACTCTTTAGAGGGCTGTTCGGTATTTAATTTCTACTGGTGGTGGTATTCCACCATAACCTAGCTCCCTATTTGAGGACTCCTGACATTTGGGGCAAGAAAAACTGATGTAATGGCATCCGCTGCCTGTTTTTATACCACTGACAACCTGACGTCAGTCCTGGATCTACAGCAACCGACGCAGAAATACTAAGCCTCTGGTATTCGGGCCGATTGATGGCTACCCCTGGCAGGAGAACCCAGTTGTGATGACTGCAACAGTGAATACACTTGAGCATCTACATTTATGTTAAGTGTACACAACTGTACTGTACTTGCTGTTGTAAGCTAGTGGCTTCACCTGCAAGTTCCGTCTCAGTCTTCATAAAATGTTCTACAAGTAGCTTCATATAGCCAAAGCTTGTTTCTAGATTCAGTTTTTGCCATTTCATAAGTAAATATGGAAAAGTGGGGCCATAGGTGGGCATTTTAAGAACGCATAGCCCCCTCGGCACCACTTAAAGTGCTTCTGTTGCCATTGAATCTTAGGTTTTATTAATTTACTTTCAGTTTCTCTTGTAAGTTTTAGCACATTTCCCAAGTTGAAACTTACTGCACTGTCTTCATTGTTGTTCTTTGCATACTGATATAGTCAATTTTGTATTTGAAGTTAAATTATTTAGTAGGAATCATCATCTTCTTTCGGCTGTTCCCGTTAGGGGTCGCCACAGTGGATCATCTGTTTCCATTTCTTCCTGTCCTCTGCATCATGCTCTTTCACACCAACCGCCTGCATGTCCTCTGTCACCACATCCATAAACCTTATCTTAGGCCTTCCTCTTTTCCTCTTACCTGGCAGCTCCATCCTTAGCATCCTCAAGTAGGCAATTTTTGTCTTATTCAACTAAGTGTGAATTAACCTGAATGTAATGAAATGTAACCAATTGTACCTTCTATTGTAATAATCTTCTCTCTCTTAATACAATGTAATTTGTCTTTATGTCTTTTGTAACAATATATCATTGTTTAACCCTGTTGGAGCTTTTCTCCCCGGGACTCCGCTGAAAATGGGCATGTATCCAGTCGGACTATCCCGGTCAACAAATGTAAAATAAAATAAAATAAATAAATAAATTTTCCCAATATACCCAGCATCCCTCCTCAGCACATGTCCAAACCAACGCAATTTCGCCTCTCTTGCTTTGTCTACAAACTGCCCAACCTGAGCTGACCCTCTAATATACTTATTCCTAATCCTGTCCATCCTAGTCACACCCAGTGCAAATCTTAACATCTTTTACTCTGCCACCTCCAGCTCTGACTCCTGCCTTTTTGTCAATGCCGCCGTCTCCAACCCATGTAACATAGCTGGTCTCACTACCCTCTTGTAGACCTTCCCTTTCACTCTTACTGGTACCCGTCTGTCACAAATCACTCCTGACACTCTTCTCCACCCATTCCACCCTGCCTGTACTCTCTTCTTCACCTCTCTTCCACACTCACCATTACTATGAACTGTTGATCCCAAATACTTATACTCATCCACCTTTACCAACTCTACTCCCTGCATCCTCACCATTCCTCTACCCTCCCTCTCATTTACACACATATATTCTGTTTTAGCCCTGCTGACCTTCATTCCTCTCCTCTCTAAAGCACATCTCCACCTCTCCAGGGTCTCCTTAACCTGGTCCCTACTCTCACTACATATCACAATGTCATCTGCAAACATCATAGTCCACGGGGCCTCCTGTCTAATCTCATCTGTCAACTTGTCCATCACCACTGCTCTTAAATTATTATATGGTGATAACAATAAAGCAAATGCATGTGAGTTTAAGAAGCCGACATTTATACCCCCCACTCATCTCTTATTAGAAGCCTTCGAGAAGGCATGCGAGAGAGAGAGTTCTTAAATCTTATGAGGCTAAAAGATAATAAAAGGAGACATCATTTTTATAATTTAAGTGAGCAGGAACTTGAAGCATTAATTGATTTGCAAAACAATTCCCATATTATCAGACCTGCTGATAAGGGTTGTGCGGTAGTAATTTTAGATAAGGAAATGTACTGTGGAAAATGAATACTATGTTAAGTGACTCAGACACAACAGTTTAACGACTGAACAACTGAGTAAGGTTAAGTGTGTTCATAGTGATGTATATGATTTTTTAATGTTTAACATCATTGACCCTGATCTTCATAGATATTTTCTGGTTGAAACACCATGCGTCCCTATATTTCGGGTCTCCCTAAAGTACATAAGGATTTACATAACCCCCACTAAGACAGATTGTCTCAAGTATGAGACCGAAAGAGAAGCAATTTAGAAATGTGGTAGATAACACCAATACTATTATTAGAGATTCAGAACATTTTCAGAAAGCTGATCAGGATATGTTTTTTCTGATCAGTATACCCCCACCGCATTATTCGTGACATTAGACGTATCCTCTTTATTTACGGTTATCCCTAATGAAACTGGTCTTGACTGTGAGGTAATTTTTAAATGAAAAGGGTATCCCGAATGGCAAGATTGAGGTGCTGTTTGCTATTGGACTTCATTTTTAACAGCAATGTTTTTCCTTCAATGATAAATATCTACAAACCAAGGGAGTTGCAATGGGCACTTCATGTGCCAATTCATATGCCAACATAGTAATGGCATATTGGGAAGCTCATTTCGTATTGAATAAAACGGAATTTGGTCAACATATCCCATACTATAAAAGGTTTGTGGATAATTTTATTTTATATAAGGTTGGACCAGTAGCTGATCTTACAGCATTTTTAGTATACATTAACACTACTACTGATTTTTTTTAAGGTTTTCAGGAAAATGGTCTCGTGAAGAGCTAGAGTTCCTCAGTGTTTTTGTTGGGAAACAAGGGGATACAATACAAACAGAAATGTTTAGGAAAATATGTAGGAGAAATAATCATCTACACTGGCATAGCATGCACCCTCCCCATGAATACAAAAATTTGGTTCAGGGGCAGGCACTAGGTTAACTAGTTCAGACAATGTCTGTCGTACTACCTTAAGGACATTAGAAAATTAATTTTTCGACAGAGGTTAAAGAAGGATGAATGTACTCATCTGCACGATGAACAGTTTGTAGATGGGGGAAATAGAGGGAGACCATTTTTTAGAAATAGGAAAAATACAGAAATAGTTCATAATGTTAAAAAGGCAGATTAATTCCAAGGATGCAGAATTAGTATTCCATTTTCTAATAATAAAGCAGTACAAGAGATAATCACTAAGAACTTGGAGATTTTGATGGCAGATGACAAGATTTACTAGCGTTATAGGAACAAAACCTAAATATGCATATAAAAATACTAAATCCCTGAAGAAATTACTTTGCTGTGAAAGAAGCAGCAATAATAGAATTCTATCAGTAAGGAGGGGACCTTTGCATGTAGAAACTGCAACTAATGTGTATATGGCTAAAAGTAGCAGATTCATACATCCGGTCACTGATAAAGTATATGAATTTCAACATTACGCTGACTGTAAATCCCGTGATCTAAAATATTTAGCAAACTGCACGAAATGTTCAGCTTTTTATGTAGGAAAAAACAATCAAACTTTAAGGGAACCTGTAAAGGAACATCTGTATGCAATAAACAGAGAAGTTGAGAGTAATGCTTTGGCAAGACATGTTTTAAGCCACAATCTCTCTCACAAATGTATGTTCTTGGTCATAGAATTAGCCAGAAAACTCCAAAAACACCACTCCACGAACCAACCCACCCAAGAAAGAAAGAAAAAAAACAGTAAACTTTGGAAACGGTCACCATCCACTTTTACTGTGTTCCTAGTACTTTGGCATCAAGCCTTCCAGGGAGTAATCATACACAAGAATGGTGTACTCAATATGCATTTCACTACATTCATTATTCAATTCAATTATACAGTAATTGATCAGTTAATCAGTGAGTCAAGAAAATTAAAACCTAAAGTGCATCCTGAGCAGTAAAGTGCTTCAAAAACATTCAAACTGCATCAAAACATATAAAGTGCAACCCCATTACATTTCTTTAGCATTTAACATTATAATTTAGGAAGTTAATACAAAAGCACTTATGCATCTGTAGATTAACAAATACTAAAACATTTTGCCCTACAATGGTTGATCAGTTAATAAGTCAAAAATGTAAATCTAAAGTGCATCCTGAGCAATTAAAAATTTTCAGAAACATTTAAAGTGATCAAAAAACTTTTGAAATGGAAGTTCATACAGAAACACTTGTGCATCTCTAGATTAACAAATACTAAAACATTTTGCCTTACAATAGTTGATCAATTAGTCAGTGAGTCAAGAAAATTTAAATCAAAAATGCATCCTGAGCAATTCGTGCTTCAGAAACATTTAAAATGCATCAAAAAACTTTTAAAATGCAACCCCTTTACATTCCTATTGCATTTAACTTAATAGTTTAAGAAGTTCATGCCAATGCACCTATGCATCATTAGATTAACAAATGTTTAAATATTTAAATATTTTACCCTATACATATAAATCATTCATCCTATGTGTCTATGCATTTATAAAGTAATGCATACTGAAACATTTCATCCTATACATGTAAATCTAACTCCATATTAAGCTCATGGGGCCACAAAGTTCCAAAATTAATATTATTATCTACTTTCCATCCTTAACAAAATGCGCCCATATTCCATGCCCTTACTGCATAATTTGTTTAAAACAGAAAAAAAATAAACTGCTAGTGTTTTATGAACAGTGTGGAAATGCTGGGCCACAGGATTATTAAGCCTAACATGCCTCACATCCTCCAAATGCTCCATAATTTTTCTTTTCACCATTCTTCTGGTTTGGCCTATATACTACTTTGCAGGTAGACAATCACAACCAGTGGTATAAACAACCCCACTGGTACTGCAATTGTAAGATCCCAGGGCAATGAACTTTCCATTAATCAAAGTACCTGAAATGGTCTTGACTTTGTCACATACCTTGCACCTTCCACTTCTAAAGGTGCCTACTGTGTTAGAACCAGTTTCCATCCTACTTACCCTACTGTTCAATAGTTCCTTCAGGTTGTGAAATTTACTATGAGAAAAAACAACCCTGCCCTTGAAAATGTTGCCCACTTCCTCATCCTGCTGTAGAATAGGCCATAACATGTGCACTAACGCCTTCAATGTAGCTGAAAAAGGGGAAAATTTGTTAACAAAAAATATATCATCCTTGCCCACTTTGATAATCTCCACGCCCATGATATATTGCATGACTCCATACTCTCCTACCAGCAATTTGCTGTCTCACTTTTTCCTCAGCCCTGTTTAACATCTGGCTAGAATACCCTCTCTTCGCCAACTTGCATCTAACAATGTTAAATTCCCCATCCAATGTGGTTCTGTCATGAACATTGTCACTAATGAACTTGAATTCTCCATAAGGGAGAGAATCAAGTAAATGTCCTGGATGCATGCTGTCTGCACTCAAATTATTAGCCGCTGTTTCCTTATAAAATGGTTTAAAAGACACTAGCTTGTCTTTATCCACAAAGAACTCCAAATCTAGAAACTGTATCTTATGTCTATGAGTTTGATAGAATACCGTGATGCCATACTGATTCGGATTTAGTTCTAACATGAACTGTTCAAAAAGAAAAATCTTCCCTCTACATATAAAAAACAAATCATCAATGTAGCGTTTGAAAACTAAAACATTTTCCCAAAAATATGTATTGCTATAAAAAACTTGTAAACAAAACAATAGTCTCAGTGCCTATCAAAATATACCAGTAAACCAAAAAAAAGGCACAGAGAACTCTGCTACAGGACAAGCCTTCACTTTATTCCAACGGAACACAAATAATAACGCTGTGTAACCATTTCCTCTTACGTTTTTGTCAACAGCTACTTCATCAGATAAAATTGACCTCATGACACAACTAAATATATAACCTGTCACTGTTTGAATGAACCAATGAAAAAACATTAATTAAAAATGTAAAAGTGTGTATGTGAAATAGTCAATCATGAAAGACATAAAAACACTGTGTTGAAATTCATAAAAGGACATAAAAAATGTGTAATAAATAAATATGTACATATGTAGACCTAAAATATATATACATACTCCAATATATAATAAAGCCTTAGTTAAAATTCAAAAGCATTGATGTGTACGGATTAAAAAATGGTGAATCAAACTACATTAGCACCACCTGGCGGAAAAAAACACATACTACTCTTAAATTCACACTTTGCATGTAAAATTCAAAATACATGGCCCTTAAGAATGACATTACATAAATAGATGCCTAACAAAAGTTGTGTAAAATTAATATGTATAAAATTAATATATAAACTTGAATAAAAATTGTGTAAAGTTAAACCATATCATAGTTTAGCAGACCTTAATTTCAAAACAGGTTTTATAGTTAAAAACACATTAAGACCTGGAGGGATACTGGCATCTAGAACAATTTGCCAGTATAACTCCCTGTATTCCAGGCAGGTCTCCCATGGACCCCCCCTGGGATCAAGAGGGATGACTTCAATTACAAAAAACTTGGAATTCAGCATTTTCACAATTTTCATGATGTTTATACAAAGCATTGTTGTCCTTTCTTTTTCTGATGTCATAACCATGCTCATACATTTTCTGCCTCAATCTCCTATAATATATACTACACCGGTGGTGTTGCAGTTGACAAAGCCTTTGATAGTAAGGTGTTTACCCCTACATTTAAAAAAAAACCTTCTTTAATGTTGGAACACTGTGGACGATTGCCACATTTGTGGGTCCATTTTTTGTTACTAAAGAAAATTCCACTATTGGCCCCTTCCAAAATGTTCTTAATGTTTCTTCCCTTTCTGTATACACATTTGAAAGGTTTTTCAAAAATGTTGTTCAGGTCTGACAGACTGGCAAATTTTTTCTATTCTTTAGTAACCATCCTCCTTACTAAGTTGCTTTCACCATCAAAGGTGGTAACCATGGCAGATTGGTACCCTTTGATTTGGGCTGAAACATCTACTGAATTCTCCTGTTGATTTAATAGTTCAGAAATGGTTGAAGTTCTTCCTAAAATCGGGGCAAATCTACCATTTCTACCCTCCATTACCTCAGTGGTCACAGATGTTAACATGTCAACAGGATAACCTCTTGCTTTGAACATGTCAATAATAAAATCAATTTAAGTTCTAAAATCATCGTCTTAAGAAGTCATCCTACTAGCTCGCACCAAAGGTGAACCTTAAAAAATTTGTAGTGTTGGAAATATAATCAAAAAATTCAACAAATTTGTCAACAGAACTGTTCCAAAAAAGGCACACATCATCAAAACACCCATAGAAATTCCAATAAAATTTAAAATCAGAATTAAAAACAATTCTTTCTTCCCAGTACAATAAAATAATATTAGCATAAGTGGGTGCACTGTGTGCACCCATAGCAACACCTTTTAATTTTCTAAAATACTCCCCCTGAAAGAAGATAAAATTGTTATTTAAAACTAAATCCATTAAAATCGAGCATGAATGAAACACCTTTAAAGGAATGTTGGGCTTGTTTTCTAAAAATTCTTCAAACCACGTCAAGCCTCTGTCATATGGAATACATGTAAATAAATCCACTACATCCATTGTAATAACACGATGTATTTCCCTGGTTTGAGTTATGAATATGTCTCAAAAAATCCCAGGAATCCTTCAACACATTACAATGGTCCATTACTAGCTTTTTAAGATGCACATCAATATATTTAGTCAAGGGGGCCATAATAGGACCTTGAGCAGAGACAATAGGCCTAAGTGGAGGGTCCACGATGTTTTTGTTGACCTTGGGTATACCAAAAATTGAAGGAACTTTTGGTTTCTCAACATGTAAAAAATTATAAGTGTCTAAATCAATAAGCCCCTCCATCAATAAATCATTTAAACATAGGGCTAGCATTTTGTAAGCAATATGAATCTCATTCAAAGAGACTTTCTCATAGGTAACTTCATTATTTAGTAATTCAAACATATTTGCTTCATAATTAATTTGATCCATAAAAACTACCCCACCCCCTTTATCTGGCTTCATAATTTTTAGGTTTTTATCTTCCTTACAAACTCTTAAAATATCTATTTCTTCTTTAGAAAGGTTAGAAGTAACCTTGTTATACCCAAGCTAAGTTATTTTTCAACCACAGCTTCAACATTTTTAAGTTGGGGGTGCAAGGGAAGGTTAAAGTTGCTCTTTTCAGACAAAACCAGTGCGTTCTTTCTAATATTACCATTAAAAAAACACTTCCAAATTATTCTGCCTAATAAATAGTTTTAAATCTATGAGTAAATTCACTATGTTAGCCTTAACCCTGGGAATGATAGTAAAACCTTTTGTAAATAAACTAAAATGTCCTTTGGAAATAAAAGTAGATGTATAATTAAATATTTTAAAAACTTTTGTAACAAGATATACAGTTAACTGTAATATCTTCAGAAGGGACTATTTCCAAAATGTTTTCCGACCTCCCTGGCTCTGGTGGGCATAGCTGTAGTCCACTGGATCCTTGTTCTTGAGTCTTTCCGATCTCCTCGGAGAAGGAAACTCTAGAGGGTCATGTATATCGTAACTCTCAGAATAATTTTCATTGAATAATAAATTTTTTGTCCATTGTCCCTGTCATCCCTATAAAAACAGGATCTAAAGGATGTGTTGCCCCCTACACATTTAGGTTTAGGGTAGTGTGTGTTACTATTGTACTCCTTAATGTCCCTTTCTTTCTAAATTTTCTTTCGTGAACTTTAATACATTTTACTTCATTTTTAAGCATATCATAATATTTGACTTTTTCACATTCAATGCCAAACATCAAATCAGAAACAATTTTGTTGTTAATAGTTTCTATCTGAGAAAACATTTTGTCCATTTCCAGTTCATTGTTTCTTATAATAGCCTTCATGATTTCCATGCCACATTTGCCAAATGCCTTGATTAAATCTTTGTGGAAATCTGACCCTTCAACCACATTGTTAGGGTATTTGCACACCCGTAGACCTTTCGGAATAATATTTAGTTGTAACCCATGTTTTAAATAGACATTGTCCAATT